>NC_089499.1:53971119-54271663 GCF_036850765.1 Saccopteryx bilineata | reverse complement strand
TTGATGTTCTTAGAATATATTCCTAACAGTGAGATGGCTGGTTCAAAAGACAATTCCATTTTTAATTTTTTGAGGAATCTCCATACTTTTTTTCACAGTGGCTGCACCCATCTGCATTTCTACCAGCAGTGCAGGAGGGTTCCCTTTTCTCCACATTCTGGCCAGTACTTATTGTGCATTGTTTTGTTAATGAATGCCATTCTGACAGGTGTGAGGTGGTATTTCATTGTGGTTTTAATTTGCATTTCTCTGATAATTAGTGATGTTGAACAATTTTTTCATCTGCATATTGGCCAGCTGTATGTCCCCTTTAGAGAAGTGTCTGTTCAGTTCTTTTCCAATTTTTTAATTGGATTGTTTATCTTCCTGGTGTTGAGTTTTAGAAGTTCTTTATAAATTTCAGTTATTAACTCCTTGTCAGACGTATTGGAAAATATGATCTCTCATTGTGTGGGTTGTCTTTTTATTTTGTTTATATTGTCTTTTGCTGTGTAAAACCTTTTTAGCTTGATATAGTCCCATTTGTTCATCCTGTCCTTTATTTCACTTGCCTGTGAAGATAAATCAGAAAAATATTGCTACGAGAGATATCAGAGAGTTTACTGCCTAAGTTTTCTTCCAAGATGTTTATAGTTTCATGACTTACATTTAAGTCTTTTATTCATTTTGAGTTTATTTTTGTGTGTGGTGTAAGTTGGGGGTCTAGTTTTATTTTTTTTTTGCATTGTACTTGACCAATTTTCCCAACACCCTTTGTTAAAGAGACTGTCTTTACTCCATTGTATGCTCTTACCTCCTTTGTCAAATATCTATTGGCCATAATGGTGTGGGGTGGTTTTTTTATGTCTGGGTTTTTTGTTCTGTTCCGTTGATCTGTATGCCTATTCTTATGCCAGTACCAAGCTGTTTTGAGTACAATAGCCTTGTAGTATAACTGGATTTCAGGAAGTGATACCTCCCACTTTTTTCTTTTTTGGTTCCAAATAAATTTTTGGAATATTTGTTCTATATCTTGGAAGTATGCCATTGGGATTTTAATAGGAATTACATTGAATTTATATATTGCTTTGGGTAATATAGACATTTTAATGATGTTTATTTTTCCTATCCATGAACACAGTATATGCTTCCACTTGTGTGTATCTTCTTTGATTTCTTTTATCAATGTTTTATAATTCTCTGAGTACAAGTCTTTTACCTCCTTGGTGAAATTTACTCCTAGGTACTTTATTTTTTTGGTTGCAATAGTGAAGGGGATTGTTTCCTTAATTTCTTTTTTAAACAGTTTATTGTCGATGTATAAAATGCCACTGATTTCTAAATATTAATTTTATATCCTGCCACCTTGTCGAAATTCCTTTATCAGGGCTAGCAGTTTTTTGACTGAGACTTTAGGATTTTCTATGGACAATATCATGTTATCAGCAAATAACAATAGTTTTACTTCTTTTTTAATTTGGATGCCTTTTATTTCTTCTTCTTGTCTGAATACTGTGGTTAGGACTTCCAGAACTATGTTGAATAAGAGTGCTGAAAGAGGGCATCCCTGCCTTGTCTTGATCTTAAGGGGATTGCTTATAATTTTTGCCTTTGAGTATGATGTTGGCTGTGGGTTTATCATAGATAGCCTTTATTATGTTGAGGTATGTTTCCTGTATTCCTACTTTGCTGAGAGTTTTGATCATAAATGTTTGCTGGATTTTATCAAATACTTTTTCTGTACCTATTGATATTATGATGTGATTTTGTCCTTCATTTTGTTTATGTGATGAATCACGTTGATTGATTTGCATATATTATACCAGCCTTGCCACCGAGAATAAAACCCACTTGATCGTTATGTATGATTTTATATATATATATATTGCTGGACTTAGTTTGCTAATATTTTCTTAAGAATTTTAGCATCTAGGTTCATCAGGGATGTTGGACTATAGTTTTTGTTTGTTTGTTTGTTTGTTTGTAGTTCTTTATCTGGTTTTGGAATGAGGATTATGCCTGCCTCATAAAAAAAGCTTGGAAGTCCTCCCTCCTCTTTAATTGTTTGAAATAGCTTGAGAAGAATAGTTGTTAGTTCTCTTTGAATATTTGGTAAAATTTGCCTGTGAAGCCATCTGCTCCAGGAATTTTTTTGTTGGGAGTTTTTTGTTTGTTTGATTTTTTTTTTTTTGTATTTTTCCAAAGTGAGAAGCAGGGGAGAGGCAGACAGACAAACTCCAGCATACACCCGACCAGGATCTACACAGTATGCCCACCAGGGGGCAATGATCGATCCCTCTGTGTTATTACTCCACTGCAATCGGAGCCATTCTAGTGCCTGAGGCAAAGGTCATGGAGCCATCCTCAGCACCCAGGACAGCCTTGCTTTAATGGAGCCTTGGCTGTGGGAGGGGAAGAGAAAGAGAGAAAGGAGAGGGGAATGATGGAGAAGCAGATGGGTGCTCCTCCTGTGTGCCTTGGCCAGGAATCAAACCCAGGACTTGCACATGCTGAGCCAATGTTCTACCATTGAGGCAACTGGCCAAGGCTGTTGGGAGTTTTTGATAACTGTTTCAATTTTATTTGTTATTATCAGTCTGTTTAGGTTTTCTGATTTTTCCAAATTTATTATTGAAAGAATATATGTTTCAAGGAATTTATCCATTTCACCTAGGTTGTCCAGTTTTTTGGCATACAGATCTTTATAGTATTTCCTTACAATCTATTGTATTTCTGCAGTGTCAGTTGTTACTTGTCCACTTTCATCTTCAATTTTATTTACTTGAATCCTCTCTCTTTTTTTCTTGGCGAGTCTGGTTAAAAGTTCATCAATCTTATTTACCTTTTAAAAGAATCAGCTCTTGGTTTCATTGATCTTCTGTATTGGGTTTTTTTAGCTTCTATGTCATTTATTTCTGCTATGATCTTTATTATTTCCTTCCTTTTACTTCCTCTGGGCTTTATTTGTTGTTCTTTTTGTTGTTGTTGTTCTTTTTGTTCTTAAGTTGTTTATTTGAGCTTTTTCTAGCTTCTTAAGGTATGCCTGTATTGCTATGAACTTTCCTCTCAGGACTGCTTTTGCTATGTCTCATAGATTTCACATTGTTGTATGTTTATTTTGATTTGTTTCAAAAAAAATTTTTATTTCTTCCTTGATCTCGTTGTTAACCCATTCATTATTTAATAACATGCTATTTGGCCTCCAAGTGTTTGAATGTTTTTTAGTTTTTCCATTGTTTTTGATTTCTAGTTTCATGCCATTGTGATCAGAGAAGATGCTTAATATGATTTCCATCTTCTTAAATTTATTGAGTCTCGATTTGTGTGCTAGCATGTGGTCTATCTAGAGAATGTACCATGAGCATTTGAAAAGAATGTATATTCTGCTGCTTTAGGGTGAAAGGTCCTGAAGATATCTATTAAATCCAGTTGTTCTAGTGTGTTATTTAAGGCCACTGTTTCTTTGTTAATTTTCTGTCTGGAGGATCTATCCCTTGATGTTAGTGGGGTATTAAAGTCCCCTACTATTATAGTATTGCTGTTGATCTCACCCTTTATGTCCATCAAAATCTGCTTTATATATTTAGGTGCTCCTATATTAGGTGCATAGATATTTGCAATGGTTATATTGCTACCCCAGCTTTTTTTCATTTCCATTTGTGTGAAATATTTTTTTTCATCCCTTCATTTTCAGTCTATGTGTATCTTTTGTTTTGAGATGAGTCTCTTGTAGACAACATATGTACGGGTCCCGTTTTCTTATCCACACAGCTACCCTACAGCTTTTGATTGGAGCATTTATTCCATTTATATTTAAGATTATTATTGGTATGTAGTTGTTTATTGCCATTTTATTCTTTAAATCCTCAGTCCTCTTTAGATATTTTTTTTTCAGTTGTTTTGTTTCCAGCAGGCCCCTTAACATTTCTTGCAGTACTGGTTTGGTTGTATTGAATTCCTTGAGGGTTTTTTTTGGGGGAGGGGGGGTCTGGGAAGCTTTTTATTTTTCCTTCAATTTAAATTATAGCCTTGTTGAATAAAGAAGTCTTGATTGTAGGTTCTTGTTTTGCATCTCTCTGAATATTTCTTGCCATTCCTTTTTAGCCTCAAGTGTTTCTGTTGAGAAGTCAGAAGTCATTCTTATGGGGTCTTCTCTGTAGTTAATTAACTGCCTTTCTCTTGCAGCTTTTAATATTCTTTCTTTCTCTCTTAACTTTAGTATTTTAATTATGACATGTTTTGTTATAGGCCTCCTTGGGTTCCACTTTATTGGGACTCTCTGTGCTTCTTGAACTTGTATGACTTTTTCCTTTATCAATTTAGGAAAGTTTTCAGCAATGATTTCTTCAAATGGGTTCTCTCTATCTCTTGTTCTTTTTCTTCTCCTTCAGGAATCTCTATGATGTAGATATTGTTTCTTTTCATGTTGTCACAGAGCTCTCTTAGAGTTTCCTCTGACTTTTTGTGCCTCTTTTCTTTTTGCTGCTCTGCTTCTATGCTTTCATTTATCTCGTCCTCTAAACTGCTGATTCGGTCCTGTGTTTCATCCAGCTTGCTGTTAATTCCTTCTAGTGAAGTCTTCATATCTGATATTGTATTTGTCATTTCTGACTTATTCTTTTTTATGATCTCAATGTTGTTTTTGATACTTGCTATCTCTTTATTTAGTTGCTCATTATGTGCATCCATTGTTGCTCTAATATTCTTAAGCATCCTGAAAATTACTGTTTTAAACTCTGCATCTAGGCCCTAGCCAGTTGGCTCAGTGGTAGAGCGTTGGCCTGGCATGCAGGAGTCCTGGGTTCGATTCCCGGCCAGGGCACACAGAAGAAGCGCCCATCTTCTTCTCCACCCCTCCCCCTCTCCTTCCTCTCTGTCTCTCTCTTCTCTTCCCGCAGCCAAGGCTTCATTGGAGCAAAGTTGGCTCAGGTGCTGAAGATGGCTCTGTGGCCTCTGCCTCAGGCACTAGAATTGGCTCTGGTTGCAACAGAGCAATGCCCCAGATGGGCAGAGCATCGCCCCCTGGTGGGCATTCTGGGTGGATCCAGTCAGGTGCATGCGGGAGTCTGTCTGACTGCCTCCCTGTTTCCAATTTCAGAAAAATACAAAAAACAAACAAACAAACAAAAAACTATGCATCTGGTAGTTTGGTCACTTCCATCTCATTCAGTTCTTTTTCTGGGGCTTTCATTTGTTGGTTCATTTGGATTGCATTTCTCTGTCTTCCCATTTTATCTTTGTATGGACTCCTCCTTTGAATGTGCTGTTTGTGTATCTTGCTGAGTCTAGGGTTGGTGTTGTCTGCCTCCAGCTTCCAGTTGTGGTGTTTCTAGGTTTTCTTGGGTTGATATCAGCTGTTGTTTGTAATCCACTGTGGGCTACTTGACTGCTGCTGTTGTTCTTTTTGCTATTTCTGTCGGCATTTTCTGTACCTTATCTGGGTCAGGTGTGAGGAACCGTTTCTTAAGATACCACTCTAACAAGGGTTGTTAGGTCTTGCACTGGTGCTCTCCACATTTGGCTGCTGGATGTGCCAGCCCTGGACCTCCCTGGCAGGAATCTGACACAGACCATTTGGGGTTACTGCCTATGGCTGACCCTTAGCAACCTTCTTGGAGCTACAAGCGATTTAAAATTTGTGGCTGCCTCTGTTGGGCCTAGGTGCCATTGTAAATATCAGCTGCACTCCTAGGCTGGCTTTTATCTACTCTTGGCCTGCAGAAAGTCCACTTAAAAGTTCAAGTTCCCCTGATTCCCACTTTCTGCCACCTCGTACTGCTGGCTGCTTGTTGGGCTCAGCACCAGCATGGTAATTCAGGGATTAGGATGAGTAGTGGGTGTGGCTTGTCCCTTAGCCTCAGGTGTCTATCCAGACTTTTTATTTCAGCCCTCAGAAAGTTGTGGCCACAGTAGTCCAGTGGGTGTGGCCTCTGAGATCCAGCAGTATGGTCTGGCCACTGGCCTGCCACCAGGCCCACCTGCCATCTGGCCAGTACTCAGCAGTGTGCGTGGGGGGGGGGGTTGTGTAGCTCAGACCTTAGCACTCAAAACCTGTGTCCCTGACACATCCCCTGCTTCTGAGTCAGAGCAGGAGAGATTCCAGTGGGTGGGGTAATTGCTTCCCTTTGCTGGTGTTACTTCTCCCAGGATAAATGGCCACCCTAGTATTAGGAAATTACTCAGCACTGGAGTATTCTTTCCCCACAGTGTCTTTCCCTGGGCCTCTGAGTATACACTCTCCTCTCGCAACTCCAGTCCTCTCAGCTCTTCCTGCCACTGGAGCCTGGGTAAGTGGCTGTGAATGAGGTTTTCTGCATGGTTTCTTTAAGATGGAGCCTGAGTCTGTCGGTTCTCTCTTTCTTACAAAGAGTAACCAGGCTCTTTTCTCAAATAAATACTGTCTTAACCTCTTCTAGTCTCTGGGGCTCCAGTCCTGGGACTGAGGACCCACACCGCTTAGGGAAAGCCAACCCACCATGAGAATCCCTCCGGACTGCCACTCACTCCTGGGAGTGAGGCAATCTTTTCCGTGTCTCCACCCTTCCTAACTGTCTAAGTATGGCTTCTTCGGTGGTCCTTGGTTACAGATCCCCTTAGTTTAGTCTAAAGTTGGTTTTTCAAAATAATTATTCTTAAATTAGGTTGTAATCCAATTTGGTTCTGGGAGGTGGGAATTGGAATGTCCGCCTACTCTGTCGCCATCTTCTGGATCTTGTCCCATGCAATTTAGACACGCAATATTATTTGAGACTATTACTTTTTAATTCTATAGAAGAACGGAGAAGAAATGAAGACTGACAAGGTATATGAAGGGAAGAAAATAGTCTGAAGAAAGTTTTACTATAGACTTTATTTAACTGGAAATAGATTGGACTGATAGTGATGACGTTAATCACAATGTATAAAATTTATTGAGCATTTTCTATGCTAAGCATTTTATCTTTACTGAGTCCTTACACCACATACTGTAAGCAGTTGGTTCTAAATTTGCCATTTTATATATTGAGAAAAGAGATGCATAATTAGGTTAAATAACTTGTTCAGCTAGTAACTGACAAAGGTGGGTTATAAGCCCAGGTGATCTGACTTTAGATCAGAAGATCTTGACCAAAAGAACTGCCTCTGAGTTTGTCCTTTTCTACTGTGTCTCTCATTAAACCTCCTACATTGTGACCTTCAGTTAAAAAACAACTAGGCAGAATGACACATACCACATTAACTATATGTGGAGTTAAGTATTCAGTAGTCTAGGCTGGAGGACAAATAAGCTGGCTTCTTTGAGGCTGAGAAACTTCAACTGTAAAATTGAATTGTCTAACCTCTGAAGTCCTTCCTCAGGAGCTCAAAATACCAAAGGAAAATGTCATAGGGTTCTAGCATTCTTCATGTCTCTTTAGGTGCATTCTGAATGCACAGAACTAAGGTCATTCTTTGAAATAGATGTGTGAAATATGGAGTATGTAGAATTTAGCTTATAGATGGGGTACTCTTCTGGGTCATCTGTTAGGAAGCAGAAGAATTAAAATTATATATCTGCTCTGTTTGTGTCACACATGATTGCTAAAAAGATAAATTAATTATAAGTTAGTATGAGCAAGGGCAATAAATATAATTTATTTTACTATAAACTTCTATTTCTTCATGATGTGTGCAATGACATCCATATAACAGAACATAAATGAAAACAGCTATAGAGAAAGGTCAAATCTATTATATGAGGAATCTCTCATGTTCTGGGCACCTCAGTCTCTCTTATGGTACAGACACAATTTTATAAATTGAATCATGTAAATATAAAATAATGAGCTACTAAAGGATATCAAAATACTCTTACTTTGTGTATAAAATTTGAATATGGATTATTTCCCCAAATGAAAAGTAGAATTTTATCATTCAAAAACTGATGAGTCAAGTCCACTGGACACTGACAGCACCCTACACAGAGTGGATCTAGTTTAGCTGGTAAGAAAAAATAGGCATCTCATTGACTTACAATTAGCTTTAATTTATTTAACATTATGTTGACCACATCTCTCTCTCTCTCTCTCTCTCTCTCTCTCTCTCATAAGGTGAGTCTTGTGTCTCATTGAGTTACAACATGAGTCTCTGACTCTATGTCTAGGCACTCTCTTATAAATATAACATGTTACTGTTTTCATCTAACAGTTAAACTATAAGGAAACTATAGGAAAATGAGTTTGAATTCATGTGTGTGAGCATGAAGTTTATGTGTAGAATTTATTTTTTACTTTATTTAGAAAATTAAATTTAATAGGGTGACATTGATCAATAAGAGTATAGAGATTTCAGGTAAACATTTATAGAGCACTTGAACAGTTGATTACGTTGTGTTACTCATCACCCAAAGTTGAATCATTTTCCACCACTGTATATTTGTCCCTCTTTCCTCCACTCCCCCACAACCCCTTTCCCTGGTAACTACTTCATTTTATCCATGTTAATAAATCTCAGTTTTATATCCCACCTATGTGTAGAATCATATAGTTCTATACTTTTTCTGACTTACTTATTTTACTCAGTATAAGTGTGGGATTTAGGATTTAAATCCAACACTTGGCACAGCCTGAACAAACTGCTTGCAATTTTTCTTGAGGTTTGTATAAGATCTTATTTAAACTTGCAAATGACTATCTTTAAAGCTAAACCTTATAGGTGATAGCTGAGTTACAATGGGAATTACTTTTTAGGTATAATAGTGAATAAACATATTCAAAATTGCATGAAGTTGTTTAGTGAGAAAGGAATCCCATAGCAAAATTCTCATACAGTTCAGTGTATCAGAAACTATTCTTTAAAGGATGTACATTTATCAAGATATACATGCTTCTATAAAAACTACATTGGCCTTTAAATGTAGCTAATTAAAAATAGATATTTACTTGCTTTTTTATCTTTAATATTATTGACATAAAAATAATTATTCAGAATGTTCATAAAAATTGCTTTCTGTATTTCTTATGACTAAAAACAGTTTCTCAGCAATTGGATTAATTCTCATTCTTGGACACATTTGCCAAGGCTTTGAGATAAAAAGAAAAACATTCTTATTATGTGCCACTCTTGAGAGAGCAGTGGAGGGAAGATCTGAGTCCAAAATTATTCATTTCTGCTTCAAATCTTTTTGGAAACCTTTTCCATGTCTGTGACATGCAAGAAATAGCTAGAGAATTTATATCTCCACCCCCTCAAGTAACAAAAATCATCAAATCATCTGCTCTCCTTTTTTTTTTTTTTAACAAATATGAAAGAGGAAAAGTGTCCATGATGATCTGCGGTGGAGAGTAGGTGTGTGAGATCTGCTATTTCCATGGTTAGTTCAGAAGATGGTGTCACGATTGCTTCCCACACAACAATATGGGAAACCACATTAGCAGCAGGAATCCCTGTTGGCAGATTTGCCAATTGTACCTGTTAAGTAGACAGTTATTTGAGGGAGGAATTGTCAGGACACCTTAGAAAAAAACAGTCAGTGTTTCTTTTAGAAATTGGAATCTCCTCAGATGGGATTATACATTTCAAAGTTTCTAGGAAGTAAAATGTGACACAACAGTATGTTGTTTTTTATTATAATTATTATCATCTTTATTATTATATTCTTATAGTTTAGTACAAGTCTTTCAACAGACACAAAAAAAGTCTGTCATAAATCAAGAGTTTTGTTCAATAAGAATGAACAAACTTAAATGAAAAATATTAGAAAATTAAATGAAATTAAGTGTTTTAGAATTTGCCTGGAGAAAGTTTGGGGTAAGAAATGATGACTTCAAAGGTAGATTTAAAAATGATGGTCTTGAATCCTGAGGGGACCTAAGATGACTGAGTACTGTGTTGTTAGCAGGTCCCTTTACTTACTGGTTTGGCACTGAAACTGAAATGCCCACCTGTAATAGTGGGTAATATGAAGAGTGAACTACTGGTGTTAGTGTGACAGCAAAGGGTCAGTGGTTTGAAAAAACTCTAGGGGCTCCACTTATCTTTTATTTCAGAAAACATGGGAGAAAAGACCCCAAAAAGGAAAACAATTTGGAAAGACCATCTTAAGATATTTTTCTCAAGATCAGAGTCATGATCTACAACAGGGGTTCCCAAACTACGGCCCGCGGGCCGCATGCGGCCCCCTGAGGCCATTTATCCGGCCCCCACCGCACTTCCGGAAGGGGCACCTCTTTCATTGGTGGTCAGTGAGAGGAGCATAGTTCCCATTGAAATACTGGTCAGTTTGTTGATTTAAATTTACTTGTTCTTTATTTTAAATATTATATTTGTTCTCATTTTGTTTTTTTACTTTAAAATAAGATATGTGCAGTGTACATAGGGATTTGTTCATAGTTTTTTTTATAGTCCGGCCCTCCAACGGTCTGAGGGACAGTGAACTGGCCCCCTGTGTAAAAAGTTTGGGACCCCTGATCTACAAGGTATGCATAGCAATTAGTGACATTTGGTCCTTGCTTTCATGACACCTCTATGTAGACATCTTTTCTCCCTCTTGAAAATTTTTATATTATGACTTTAAATGAATCTTCTAAGGTGCCCAACTCCCCGTGCCCATAGAGGCTGACTGTCTCTTCTGAGAAAGTTGGCAGATTGCTCTGTTCCAGCCAGTTTGTCTGTTGTAACAAGTTATCACTAAATTCAGTTTCCAGGTAATTATTCCGGTGTTTTAAGTGCTGCTCAATGATTACCTTGGAGGTTTTTCCTGGAACCAAGCATGGCCTAAACTTGGGAAATACTCATGTTCCAAATTTAGGTGTCTTCAAATTTGGTGTTGACTGAACATTCTCTTGTTCAAAGAAGTATTTGCAAAGATGCTTAGTAAATAAAGTAAAGAGGAAAAAAAAAGATGCTGCTGCTGATTTGGGGAGGCTTGTTCGCTGCCTGTGTCTACCTGTTACCTTTGCTTGTTCCACAGTAGGAAATTCCATTGACCATCCAGGGCTCTGTCATATCCATTGTAGAAAGCATTGCTTAGACAAAATCTGTTACATGGTCTTTAACTCAATTTCTGGAGGTCTATTACTATGTTATCTGAATGTTCCCTCTGCACTCTAAAAATACTCTCTGGTTCTAACAGTCTAAAAATTAGCATTGCAATATTGATCTGTACCTATAGAATTGTACTATTCAGGATTCTTTTAGCAAGTGGCAGAAAACTCAAATCAACCTTACCTAAAGGTGTGCTATTGACTGACATAATTGTAGCAAATGGTTCAAGCACAGTTGACCTTCAGAAAACTGAAAAGATGCAAGATTCCTTCTGTTTTCTCTCTCTTCCTGTCATTCACATCACTTTATTGGCATTGGCTTTATTTATGGGCAAGTTTTCTTCATCCCAGGAGGTGCAGGCCAAGGTCAACCACCACCTGTGTTTGGCCCAAGCAGAGCCAATTGTAGATTGCTGCTACTTGTGCTGGGTTTGCAGGTGCCCAGGTGAGGCCAAGCTGCAAACTAAGGCTGGCTGCTGCTAGTGTGGGACCTGGGGCCAGTAAGCGAGAGAGATGGAGCATGCTGAGGCCAGATGCTGCTTGTTTGAACGATTTGGGGAAAATTGGAAGCATGTACCAAGACAGGTCATTTCTATGGAAAAGCCACTGGAAACAGCTTAGGTAGGCCTAAAAGTTGGTGGGGCAGGGCTGCAGGGAATTACCAGGGCAGGGTGAACAGTGTGAGCCAGATTGACAGAGTCTCAGATGTGGAGCCCTCCTGCTGGCTCTATGGGGGCAGGGATCATCAAAGGAACAATGGTCTTTCATCTGGGAGAAAGCTGCCCCCCTAAGTCTCGTACAGACAATTTCGTTTCTCTCTGTATGCCTCGGATGACTTTCAAGCTGCTGCCCCAGTGCTGGATCTCAGAGAGAATGAATATAAGCAAGTCTGTGTAAGCTCTTTAAGAGAAATGACCTGGGACTCCAGCAGCCTTCCATCTCCCTCAACTTTAATCCTCATTGGTTTTTAGAGCCAGAAGTTGTGGAGATTTCTCTTTCTGGTACTGGATCCCTGTGCTGGGGGCCTAGTGTGGGGCTGAGGCCCCTCACTTCTCAGGGGGGGCTCTGCAACTGTGATATACCCCCCAATATTTATCCTCCATACAAAAGATAAACTCCTGACAAAATAGAATAATATTAAAGCGAGTGTTCATATTTAAATGTCATGTGGAAAACATGTGGTATCATTTAAAAAGACAAAGATAGTGGTGGTTTATATATGGAGTGGAGGTTGGAATAAGTAGCAAAGGAAGTATTGGGCTTAATTTTTACAATTTAAAGAAAAGTAGAAAAAAATACATTTATTTTTAATATTAATTCTTTGTTGTGCATATTCATTTTTGAGTATGTATGGCTACTTTCTGAATGAAAGTATCACATAGGGGAGAGGAAATAAATAACCCACTAGAGGTTTTTTACAATTTAAATTAAGCTATTATTCAATGTAATTACTAGCCTAAATGTTTAAAGTTTCTCTAAAGAACTATGAAGTTTGTTTACTCTACAAAATGGTTCATTGAACTTATGAATAATCAGCAATGACTGTGAGTTGATAATCACATAGCACATGTGTTAGTTAAGGATGTATTTCTGGCAGTGGATATAAAATGCCTATTAATTCAGTCAAAGAACTTTTTACATATGTTGATTCAATAAGAGTTCTTTGAAATTAAATATATTATCCAATTAATCAGTTGCCACTTTAAATGCAATTGATAAGTTTGAATCTTGAAGTAGGAAGGAATGAACATGGGTTAAATGTACATAAATATAGGCACAAGTTAGCAATGTGACTTCAGGAGAAAATAAGGGAGTTAGTATAAACATTCCATGGTTTCAAAATTATATTTGTCCAATGATTGATTTAATCTTGGAATTGATCACCAGCAAAAGTATAAGCCATATGGCAAATGACATTTACAAATGTGCTTTTATCAGTCAGTTGTATCCTTTCAGGACAACAATTTAAAGATGCAACGTTCTATAAGTTTCTTATTGTAGTGTTCTAGAGACTTTGTTCAGTAATAAATACAGTTTTGGAAAGATTCTACTGTTTAGAATCTTTGTAGTATCATGAAAGAATAGTGTTGAAAGAATTTAAGTTGATGATAGGCTATTCCCTTCAAAATGCTGTGTTTATTTTATCCAAAGTTCTGATAGCATCAGCAGTTTGTGTTTTCTGGAAATACATTGGGAAGAAAAATAGAAAATAAGAATCTATTTATATGGAAAATATAGATTTTTACATACTATGAGGAAAAGATGATTCAAACTAAGTCAAATGGCCAAGAAATGGTAGAGTTTGCTAAAGAGGGAAAATTCTATATATTTGTATAAATTTCATCAATATCTTCTTTGTTTTTTAATTTATGAATATGATAGTATTCATTCATTTAGGAAGGAAGGTAACTGATGTAATTACCAATTCCACTAAACCCTATCACAATAATTATTGGCTTATTCAGCCTGCCTTTGTATTTGAAAGAAGATAAGCTATTTTTGCTGCTATAACAACAGATATACAACAAAAAGCTGTATTTTTCTGACTATTAATTGGAGAACTTAATTTTAAGTTTATCCATTCATTCATTCAAGTGATTTAAATTTTAACTTAACTGTGACTTAAGATGTTATTTAACTATCAACATTTAATTATACTAGGATTTTATCATAATATTTTGTTTTATTATTTTCATTGTCATAACTATTGCTATTGTCATCATCAGCATTTCATTTCCATAGTATTTTATCATAGTCAAATTGCACATTGCCCAAGATAACTCACACATGGTATCATTTTTTTGTCAAATATTGTTTTTGTTTCTAAATTCACAGGCGAGACAAAGGGAAAATCTAGATCAAAATAAATTGATTTAAAAATAGAACCCACCAAATATTACCAGAATAGTTCATTTGGACCACTGTATTTTACTCTAGGTCAGGGGTTGGGAAACTTTTTGGCTGAGAGAGCCATAAATGCCACATATTTTAAAATGTAATTCTGTGAGAGCCATATAAAGACCTGTGTACATTACACATTGTCCAATAAAATTTTGATGTTATCCCGGAGGACAGCTGTGATTGGCTCCAGCCACCCGCAACCATGAACATGAGCAGTAGGAAATGAATGGATTGTAATACATGAGAATGTTTTATATTTTAACATTTTTTTATTAAAAACTTGTCTGCGAGCCAGATGCAGCCATCAAAAGAGCCACATCTGGCTCGTGAGCTGTAGGTTCCCAACCCCTGCTCTAGGTAGAACAATAGATTGAGGGAAAGCATGGTTTAATCATTAAATGATTTTACAAAATCCATTTCATTATTCTGAGCTTTTATATTCTCAGCTGGAAGACTGAGAGAGCAGAGTAGAATGAAGTCAACACAGATACTTAGCTTATATAGTCACTGTCTTTGAAAACATAATTGAATTGTCTCAGTGGAATGTCACTTTACTTCTTCCTGACATCTTTATCACTATTTCAGTTTCTGAAAGAGTTGCCAACCGTCTGCCCAACTCTTCCAATTCTACTCTGGGTATATAGCAACCAGGCTTTGGGTTTCCTGTCCAGAACAAGATCATATTTTTTTATAAAATGCTTTATTTTAGAAGATTCCAACTATGGAAAAAAGACAAATCAGATATCATCAGAATATATTTTTTTAAATGTCTCCAATCATAGTACAAGAGTGCTCTTAAGCTGTGCTGATGTTTGTACATCCTCATTTATTTAGTTTGGTCCAGAACGGAGGGAGCATGTCATTTTAAGAGCAAATATAGGACTCAATATTTCATTTATTCAGAAGAGGGCACACTTGTGCTTTTAATAGCAGATGTATTCATATTTACTAGTATATGGAATTTATACATAAACTTTTAGGAAATGAAAGAACTATTTCTCCATATTGGGGATCCTTAAACTATACACTTGCACACACGTATGCGTGCACGCGCGCGCGAGCGCGCGCGCACACACGGATAAAGAATTTTTATTCAAAGTCCAGAGTCCTGTTAAGTTGAAAATGTTTCAATTTTGTCTAATAATTATTTAAAATAATTAGCTTTCCTATTCATAAAGACTTATGTGACCATAGAAATAATATACTTTTGACAAGCTCTGATAATTTTAATTTATCAGAGTTTAGTCCAAATTTTGGCAACCTATAGCCTTAAAAATATTTTCCCCACTTGTCTTCATTAATAGTGTGTCATCTATTGTATGCAAAGATGAAAGTGGCCTACTTGGAGGAAGAGGACTTATGCAATAAGATGTCTTTTTACTAGTGGGCTTATTGTCCTGAGTCATAATCATTTTATTTCAGGAATACAAGGGGGACCTTGGCATGGTGTTTGCCTAAGATGAGCAGTTTTCTCTGAAACCTTTAAAAATCATGTTTAGCCTCTACAACTTTAATTTTATTATTAGTTTGCTCCACTTAATTTACATATTTGCTCAAGAATGATAGAACACAAACTATTTAAATCATACAGGTATATCTCTAGTAAATACAGAAGGCAGGAGAAGACAGAATATATTAATAAAATTTGTTTTGAGGTTTTGTTAAAAATAATCTTGGTTGTAATAAATTATGACAATATAGATGACAAAGGGGCATATATATAATATAAAGAACTTTTATAAATTATTAAGAATATTTAAAGTAATACAGTAAAAAGATGTATAAAAGCAAAAGATGGTCACTTGACAATTTATAATAAGAAGGAGGAATGGAAAATATCATTACATATTTAATATCTCTACAGTATAGGCAAGTCTATGTTTTAATCCAAAAACTGCATGTTAAACAATGAGATTGAGTTTTGGGCCTATGCAAATAACTAAGATTATTTTAATACTAATAAGAAACATTAATTTATAGGTAAGTATAAGAGTATATGTGTAAATGTCTATATACCTATACAAAAATACATATTATAAAGGAACAATATCTTTTATGTATGTTTAAATCAAGATTTTTAATTAAATGTGCCCCCTCCAAAAGAGTGAGGTGAGAGTGAGATTTCTTAGCTTTTGTTTCCTAGCTGAGTATGATTCCAACCTAAGAAATATCTCTCCTTCTCTTCTCCCAGCCTGGTGCTTATCACCTCTCTCCTTCTTTCAGCATATTCTCAACCTCTGCCTTCACAAACTTTTCTAGGATTGGTAATATCGATGTAGGGATAAACTGGAACCGTCTTTCTATAATAGATGATAATATGGCAGTATATATCACCAATTTCAATGATTGTAACCTTTGACCAGCCACTTATGATCTCTCTGAAGAAAATAATTGGATGTTTTAAAGAGCTAGATGTACAAACATACTTATTGGCAGGGTGCTTAAAGTAGTAAGCAGTTGGTACCCACAGAAGTTCCATCAAAGGGAATTAGTTAAGTAAATTGTGCTGAAACCCTTCAAATGATTATTTTATAACTATTAATACCATAAAATGATTCACATACATTAATTTTAAAAGTCCAAATGTTTTTGATACATCAAAAATGTAGCTTAAAACAGAGATTATGGATTGATCCCAATTATATAAGAGAAAATAATCAATTATGTAGGTATGGAATTAATACCTGAACTATTGATACATACTCCAACATTTTCTAAATAGTGATTTTTTTTGGCATTGTAGGATGACATGTTTTTTTATAATCTATCTTATAATATTTTAAAATCATGTTTTTAACTTACACTCAGAACATATAACAGAATTGTTGGTAAAACGCAACTAATCTTAAACTCAAATTGCTTAAAGTTTTCATGGAGAGAAAAACAAACTAATAAAGATAACTTTGTAGTGATAGGAGCAATGAACACAATGGTAGAGTTAAGAATTATTTTTCTTAAGTGAGAAGCAGGGAGGCAGAAAGACATACTCCCACATGCACCTCAACCAGGATTCACCCAGTAAACCCACTATGGGGCAGTGCTCTGCCCATAAGGAGCTGCTGCTCTGTTGTTTGGCAACCAAGCTATTTTAGTGCCTAAGGTGAAGCCATGGAGCCATCTTCAGTGCTTGGGGCCACCTTGCTCCAACTGAGCCATGGCTGCAGGAGGAGAAGGGAAAGATGGAGAGAAGAACGAGGGGGAGAGGTGGAGAAGTAAATAGTTGTTTCTCCTATATGCCCTGACCAGGAGTCAAACCCAGGACATCCACATGTGGGCTGATGCTCTATGACTGAGCCACCTGGCCAGGGTCAGAGTTAAGAATATAAAGGCCCATATTCTAGACAGAGTCCATAAAGTGATATATTTTAGAAAACAACTTATAGGATATCATTATCTTTAAAGCCTTCCAAATTACTGGTCAAAGCACTGTGAATAAAAACTAAATCTTAACCTGGCCTAGAAGGTCCTTTATAATCTGGCTCCTGTCTAACCCCCTCTTGTCATATCATTCTCCTCCATTGTTTATAGATCTTTTGCCCCACTGGATATAGCAAACTCACTCCCACAATAGGGTTTTCTCATGAGCCTGAAAGTCACCTTTCTAAGAACTGTCCACACCTCCTACCTCTAATCATTCAGAATAGGAAACAAATGTCACCTAAGAAAGGCTTTCTCTACTTATCCTAGTGGAGTATCTCCAGGACACCCAATTCCTTTGCGTTCCATCACCCTGTTTTATTATTTTTATAGTGCCATTTCTCTAAATCTCTTGTATAGCAGGGTTTTTCAACTGCCAGTCCACAGACTGATGTCAATCCACCAGAAATTTCATGCCGGATTGCAAAAGAGTTAACCAACCTGATGCTGTATAAAGATTATTGACTCAATGATCTTGGTTGAATTTGCTTATTTATGCTCAGGGTAATTTCTGTCTAAGCAGTCCCCAAAATAATTATCCTATTTTTACTAGTTCCCACATGTAAACAGGTTGAAAAAACACTGTTGTATAGAGTATAGTGTGCTTTCACATAGTGTTTTTGTTGTTGTTGATTTTAGGCTGAACATCTCTCACTGAAAGGTCATAAGGATCATAAGAATGTCTCCTGAAAATTAGGAAAAGGGAAGTAAAGCACTCTTTGATCATAAAAGTCATATAGATCAGTAAAAACAGCCAAAGGGAATTTAGGAATGAAAAAATTCAGGGCAGAATTTGGCCTACTGGCCCAGATGGTAAGGGAATAAACTACTTGTGATGTTTAATGTGAAGCTATATAAAAGTTAATAGGTTTGTGAACTAATGTCCCAAACTCTCAGCTCAGGGTATGATTACCCAATTCAAGAAACTTTTCTACCCTGAGGGTTAACAAATTTTACTCAGCTTTTGTGCAAAGAAACTGCCACTATTTCATATTTTCTTTTGGTTTTCTGTTTCCTTAATAAAAATTTTCAGTGTTACTTGGTGGAATTCTGCCCTACTGTTTAATATCATGACACTTTCTTCCAGTCAGTTTGATGTCCTGTCATTGGGAACCATCAGTGCTAACCAGAACAGTGTATGACATCAGAGAGTATGCTAGTAAATCGAGTTATATATCTCACATTCTTACATAATTCACATATTTATTTTTTAGGGTCTTTTAATTCAATAGGGGCATTTGTTTTTATATGCGGTTTCTCATTGCTCCTGGAACAAGAACAACATTGTGCTGAAGATGCCAGTTTTGGACTTGCAATTCCCACACAAAGAGCTACCTTTGATCTCACCTGGAGTTTATGTTCTGGGAGTCTTGGGAAACAAAAATCTTTCCTTGCTCTTCATGGCTGTGTAAGCATGTCCGATTTGTGGGCTTCAATGAACCTCCTGTGAAGTAGGGGCTGCATTGAAGGGATCTGGAGATGTTCAGAAAATTGTCATTCAAAATAATCATCCACATCAGAGTTGTGAGGTTGAAAGTGATTAGAGAGATATTTTCGCCTTCAGCATGTCCCCGTCTCAGCCTTTGGGAACTAGTCCAAGCAGGTAAATAGTCTGAACAGGCTATGCTTTCATTGACAGTTTTAGAATCAACAAACCAGGAGACTTGTAGTCACTTTTCTTGGCAGAATCTACTGCCCAGCCCAAGTTCATTGTGTCTGAGAAGAAGAATGGTGTCTGGGCACCAGCAATTTTTAGTGTGGTACCTCATTTCCCAGTACCAAGTATTCTGTCAAGCCCTGTGAATACATGTAATGTCCAGGTCCTTGCCTGGTCTCACATCAGACAATGGGAGCATACAATGTAGAAACTTCTATATAATTGTCAGTTTACTGAGACCCTCATGTGTGCCAGTGCTGATTAAACACTGTATGTGTCTCCTGTCATTTAATCTGAATAATAACCCCGTGAAGGGAGTATTATTGCTCCCGCTTAGTCATAGAGAAAATTGGGGCTTATTTTGCCCCAAATCACATAAAAAAATAATGTGTAACTGGTGCTTGAATTGGATTTACTGCTAGTTATAATGCATTCCATACCATGGTCCGTTGCTGAGGGAGCTGTCCAGAGCTGAACTTGCCACCAGCGTGGCGCTTGAGGGAGGAGGCAGGAGACAGGCTCTGAGGCTTTGAATATGAGATTTTATGCATATCCAGCCCAGGCTTCTATCTGAAGAGACCTAATGTGACTTCCGCGGAGAATTTCAAAGGGGTCTGATTCTGCTTTAAAAGCCCACATGCAAAAATAAATGAAATACCTTGAAATTGCCAGTGGAGAGGTCACCCCGAAATCTACAGAGCAGAGTAAAAAGCTTTAGAGGAAGAAAATGTGTTTTAAAATCAGGAACTATCTATTTATTATAGCTTCTTAAATGCCATTTATTCAGAAGAGGTGAATCAACAGGGATAAAAGACCTTGAATAAGACCCTTTTTCATGTCTATTTAAATAAGAATTTTATTCAACTTGTGCTACTATTAAATAATTTAAGATTTCAAGTGATATTCTTATATCCAAATACGTGAAAACAATTTTTTCTGTAATTTATTATGGTTCATACTGAAGTGGCTCTGAAATTGTCAACATTCTTTATGTAATACTTTTTTCTAAAACATTAATAAATTTATACTTACCATTCTTAAACATTCAAATATTATATTGAGATAAAATCTAGAATTTTATCCAAAAATTAAGAATATAATTTTTCAGCCTTAATTAAATTAACTCTAATTATATGGAAGCTAAAAACATAAGCTTATTTTTTTTTCTGGTTTCTTTTTTTTTAATTTTTTTAATTCATTTTAGAGAGGAGAGAGAAAGGGAGAGAAAGAGAGAGAGAGGAGAGGGAGAAGGAGGGGAGGAGCTGGAAGCATCAACTCCCATATGTGTCTTGACCAGGCAAGCCCAGGGTTTCGAACTAGCAGCCTCAGCATTTCCAGGTCGACGCTTTATCCACTGCACCACCACAGGTCAGGCAAGCTTATATATTTTTTTAAGATTGTAGATTAGTTTATTGGTTTTTCTTTACAGAGACAAAGAGAGAGAGACAGAGAGTGGGACAGATAAGAACAGACAGACAGGAAGGAAGAGAGATGAGAAGCATCAATTCTTTGTTGCAGCTCCTTAGTTGTTCACTGATTGCTTTCTCATATGTGCTTTGACTGGGGGTGGGGGGGTACTAAAGCAGACCGAGTGACCCCTTGCTCAAATCAGCGACCTTAGGCTCAAACCAGCATCCTTTGAGCTCAAGCCAGGGACCATGGGGTCATGTCTATGACCCCACACTCAAGCCAACAACCCTGAACTCAGGCTGGTGAGCCCTCGCTCAAGCTGGATGGATGTGCCCGCACTCAAGCTAGTGACCTCCCGGTTTTGAACCTGGGTCCTCTGTGTCCCAGTCTGACACTCTGTCTACTGTGGCACTGCCTGGTCAGGCTAATATTGTAGATTATTTTTAAAAAGTCATTCACCTGTTGAACCAATCAATAGATATATACCGTGGTACCTTGACACACGAGCACTTTAAATCACAAGCAAACTTGTGGGATATTTTGCTTTAAGTCATGAGCAGATATTTGAATCACAAGCTTCTGCCAACCTCCACTAGATTTGACACACGAGCAAACTGAGTCACGAGCTCAGCCATGAAACAAATTAAACACACAAAGTGGTATGTCAAGGTACCACTGTATTGGTATACAGGTATTCCAAACTCTGGTTACTTGGTTTCATTCTCCATTAAACCTATAGTCTGGTGGAGGAAAACTTAGGTAAACTGAGATTTAAAATGCAGTGTAATTAAATGTTAGGGTGAGGTCAGTGTGGTATATTATAATCACATATTGAAGGATTATCCTATTTGAACTTGTGGAGGTGGTATCAGAGAAAGTCCCCAGGGAAAGTGATCTCGAAGGCAATGCCTAATTTATTACTGAAAGCCAGCAAAGCAAAGAGATAGAGAATAATCCTCCAGTCACAGAAAACATCATATGTGAAGGTAGAGAGGCAAAACAGGCTTTGACAGTTTTGATGAAGTAAGAGAAGTTCAATGTGAGCAAAAGTTAAGAGTTCTTGTAAGGATGAAAAGCAAGTGGGGAGAACACATCAGACTGACACAGAAAGCTGAGGTTGCATCATGGAAGTTCATTTCATTATAGCAAGCAAGTTGCCCTTCCTTCTAAGAGCATTGGAACTCCGTGCTAAAGTTTTAAATAAGGAAGTGGCGCTGGTCAGGTTTGCATTTTAAAAAGTCATTTCAGTTTGAAGAAAAGGTCATGGACAGATGAAAGCAGCCAAACTAGAGGCTGAGGAGCCCATCTTCTGGGCGAGAGATGCTGTTAGATACCACTAAGAGGGGATGGACAGAAGTAGCTGGAATCATCAGACTTTTAGGAGATTAAATTGAGAGGGTTTCAAAGATGTTTGGAAGTGGAAGAAGGTGAAGGATCAGAGAAGCTGTGCAGATTTATGGAATCTGCAACAGTGGTGGCTGGGTTCCACTTCCAAAGGCAGAAAACAGAAGTTTGCAAGCGAAGGTAATGAGATCATTTGGGGCATAGAATATTTTTTGTTTCTGTGCAAGTCCAAATGAGATGGGTAGCATAAATTTGGATCTATAGTTTTTGAGCTAGATATATAAACTGAACATGTGGGAGTGGATTGTATTACCGAGGGAAGATATTTAAGAATGATTCTCTAACTTAGGGGTCAGATGAATTACCCAAGAGATCTAATAATACTGAGAAGCCTCAGGACCAACTCCAGAGTGTCTTACTGAGTAGGTATAGGATGTTTCTCACAAATCTAGATTTTTCACAGGAAGGAATCCCATCCCATTACTTTGAGTTAGATGATCCTCTACCCCTGTTTGAAGTAAAAGGGAAAGAAAATCTTGAATAGAAGCCTGAATGGTATCAGCACATAATAGATGGGCAGAGGGAGAGAAATCCGGAAAGAGGACTGAAGAAGGAACCAGAGGTATAAGCAGGAGACCAGGAGAATAGAGTATCAAAAATTCCATGTCAAGAGAGCAGATGTAAGAAAAGGAATGGTTCACAGGGTCAAAAGTGTTGAGAGAGAAAGATGAAGACTGAAATATACCCACTACATGTAACAAAAAGGAGGTCATAACAATGTTGGCAAGAACAGTTTCAGTAGAATAATGTGGGCTGAAGCCATATTGCAGTGGGTTGAGGGTTGAATATGAGATGAGGACAAAGAGACATGAAGCAGAAACAAAATCTTTTAAAAGAAGTGAGGCTTAAAAGGGGAGGAGGCTGCTGCAGCTAAATGCAGTGTGGAGTGTGAATATTTTAGGAAGCAAACCACTTGGGTAAATGTCTTATCTCACACCTGACAACCACCATATCTAACTATTTCAAAGCTCTTTTTTTTTTTAACAGATTTGTTAAACCATAACAAATATTATAAAATTCATCCATTTAAAATGTACATTTCAATGGCTTTTAATAAGGTTTAAAAAATTGTACAACCTCTGACATATTCCAAAATTAAATAATTCTCTTGTCCCAAAGATATTCCTCATGCCCATTTACAGTTCATCCCCAGCCCCATGCCCAGCCTCAGGTGAACACTATGTACTTTATATTTTTGTAAATTTGCTATTCTACATATTCTATAAGATTTGTGTAATGTGTGTTGTTTTGTGTTTGGCTTATTTGACTTAGTGTTTTGTTGATGAGGCTCACTCATGTTGTAGCATTCTGTTAGTATTTTATTCCTTTCTACTGATGAATGGTGATTCATTTATGGCTAGGCCACCTATTGTATATCAGTTCATAAGTTGACGGATATCTGGTTTATTTCCACTTTTCAACAACACTCATGAGTGGCACTACTACGAGCACTTACATGCAAATCTGTAAAAGTATGTTTCCATTTGTTCAGTATATTCATCTAGGAGTGGAATTTCTGGATTGTATATTAAATTAATATTGACCTTTCTAAGAAACTATCACTTTTGCAAAGTGGCTACACTGTTTTACATTCCCAGTCTCCCACTCCAGCCCAACTAAAGCTCATAGTTCATTTATATTTATTTATAACTGCGTTCATTTAGTTAGCCTAGAAGGAAAATAAGCCATGCTTCCTTTGGATAGTGGGGAGCAAAGTAAGGTGCTGCTGTGGGTTTTGTGCATTATGGTTATGCCAGAAACTATTGAAACATGTCTGAGTATCATCCTGCCCCCTAGTGGTGGTCTAGATACATGTGCCAAACTTGGATGAGTTTTTTCTACCCTTTCCATTATATTCTTCTGCCTCTCCACCTCTATCCTTTCTTGCAAATACGTAACAATAGATGGATGGTTTAAATATGCCCCCTACCCAAATTTAGGTGGTGTCCTGTGGGGTCCACTGGGGCAGGATGATGGAAGTCCTTACATCCTGCTGTCTACTTAAGGTAACAATATCTGCTATCATACATAGCTTAAGTATCACCTGCTGGGGAACTTTGAGAATGCTATTAAACTTTATTTAAACTCAATTTTCGTATCTTTACAATGAAGATTATAATAATACCTATCTTACAGGTATGTTGTGCTGATTAAATGAGATTGTTTATGTAAAGCACTTAACATAGTTTAATCCAGAATTGGCATTCAAGAAAATCTCAAACATTCACATTTATAAAGATAAAAATGTTCAAGGATATAGTCCAGAGGTCGGGAAACTTTTTGGCTGAGAGAGCCATAAACGCCACATATTTTAAAACGTAATTCCGTGAGAGCCATACAATGGCCTGTGTAAGCATTATCCAATAAAAATGTAGTGCTGTCCTGGAGAATAGCTGTGATTGGCTCCAGCCACCCACAACCATGAACATGAGTGGTAGGAAATGAATGGATTGTAATACATGAGAATGTTTTATATTTTTAATGTTATTATTATTTTTATTAAAGATTTGTCTGCGATCCAGATGCAGCCATTAAAAGAGTCACATCTGGCTCACAAGCCATAGGTTCCTAACCCCTGATATAGTCCAAGAGTACAATGCATTTTATTCTTAAAACTTATTTTTTATTTGGTTTTTCCAATTTACTCAATATTCCACATTAATATTCTCTATTTCAAGTTGAAATTTCTTTGAATTTAAAACTAGATTGCTTTTATTTAATATGGATAAATATTACAACAGTACCAACAACAATGTTTTCCTTATTTTAGAATAACACTATATTAGGACATTTACTAAGCTCTTTCTTATGTAAAATTTAATGCTGAAACAGTTTTATGAGGTTGGCAAAGATCTCAGATGGTCTGTGTTGGAGGAAAGATTCTCAGCTATGTCTTTCTTACCCTGACCCTGCATCTTAACTACCTACTGTGCTGGCCCTGCCAGTGAGAACGGGACTATCAGTCACAGCTGGTCGATACTGAGAAGTAGGAAGACTAAAAAATGCCTTGAGATGTCGCTCAGCCTCAGTATCTCATGAGGTTTTATTTCTCTGGCAAAGAGAAGAGTCCAGAGCAGGAATGGCTGGTGTCTGAGGACTATTACAGTCAGCTACTTGGCAATTTGAGATTAGCGCATTCTTCTCACTGACCCGAGCACACGCTTCACACCTTTCTAACTTAGTTGGTAAATTTTAGCCTAGAATGGTCAAAGGCTACTTCCCACAGTTTGTCCATGTAGATTTATTTAATATATAGGCTTTATCTTTTTATTTTTAATAATGCTGCAGACTTGGTTTTTTGTTGTTATTGTTTTATTTGTTTGTTTTTTAGAATTTATACTCTGATGGCAATTGTTAAGTTGCTCATTTTATTGGGGTGTTTACAGCATTACCAAGAAACCTCTCCCTGAAGCAGATCAGTTGTTAAGAAAGAACAGTTAATAAAACACTTTGGACAGCCCAGCATAGTGTTCTGACACAAACAAGATCATCAACATCCAGACGTGCCCATCACATGTTTCAGAAGGCGTGGATTCTCTTCAGTATTCAATTAAATCAAAGCAGCGACAATCATGTTCACATATGATGCGTTAGGCAAGAAAATAGATGCCCCTGGTGCAGATGGTGTTACAAACTGTATTTTCAACTTGGGTCTACATTTGAGAACATGTTTCTGCTGTTTTTTTTCAATGTCATCAATTGTAATGCCTTTTAGTACCTCTAATTTTTTAAGCTGTAAATATAGTTTAGTGTTTGGGAAAAAAACCCAAACAATTAAAGTGATCCTTACTGCCTGAGACTGAGACTAGTTTAGTATGTCAGCAAAAGTAGTCATTAGTTGATAGGTTTCCAATTATAGGTCCCCAATTCACCCATATTTTGCCTAGAATTCTTACTCTAATTGAAACCAATGTGAGAATAAGTTTGTCTCATATGATTTTAAAAATATCTGTTATCTAGCATATAAATATCAGGAGATTTTCATATAACTTTTTTTTATTTGGGCTTCTCTGATAAATGAAAGCTTTTGAAATGTTATCTGAGACCTGAGTAGGACTATGGACAAGTAAGACACTCTTATACTCTCCTATTTTGCTCAACTACCCCTGGTCACTTTTGACCTTTGCTTAATATCAATGGATATTTAATTTACTGGTATATTTTAATCCATTTTTTAAAGTTTTTCCCTTGCAGAAAATTGAACCTAAATTTAAAGGAGCTATCCTAATGCAATCAAGCCAAAACTTACAATTCAGTTTAAAGGTAATTTTGAGACAAACCTAAAAGTATGTAGAAAGCATGACAAATGGCTAAATTCCTATGCTACTACAGAAATGATAATACTTAACCAACATTAAATACTTATTCTGTGTCAGGTGCTCTGGTTTACATATATTATCTTACTTAATCTCACACCAAGTCAGAAAGTATGTGGTAAATGCTTTTATTAGTTTAACAACAACAACAGCAACAACCTGAACTTTAGGAAGGTATTATCCAGGGTCAAAAAACTTGTAAGGGATTGCACTGGGAAAATTCTTTTTTCTTTTTCTTTTTTTCCTTTTCCAGGTGAGAGGAGGGAAGATAGTGAGACAGACTCCTGCATGAGCCCTGATCTGGATCTACCTGGCAACCCTGTTTTGGGCCAATGCTATAATCTACCCAGCTATTTTTAGCACCTGAGGCTGATGCTCTTGGACTAACTGAGCTATTTTTAATGCCTGGGGCCATGATCTACCTAATAGAGACACTGGATACCAGAAGGAAAGAGAGAAAGAAAGAGAGATGGAGGCGGAAAGAAACAGATGGCCTTTCCT
Organism: Saccopteryx bilineata; assembly: GCF_036850765.1. Classification (NCBI taxonomy): domain Eukaryota; kingdom Metazoa; phylum Chordata; class Mammalia; order Chiroptera; family Emballonuridae; genus Saccopteryx; species Saccopteryx bilineata. The sequence continues at coordinate 54,245,075 of NC_089499.1, read as the reverse complement.
TGTGTGCCCTGACTGGGGACTGAACCCAGGAGGTCCATGCACCGGGCCAATGTTCTATTCATTGAGCCACTGACCAGGGCCAAAATTGATTTCTAAAATCCACATCCTTTTCTTTTCCTTCTCTCTTTCCTTCTCTTTCTCTCTCTTTCTCTCTCTCTCCTCTCCTCTCTTCCTCCCTCTCTTCCTCTTTTCACTCCTCTCTCTCTCTCTCTCTCTTTCTTTCCTATTGATTTTAAAGGGAGAGAAACAATGATCAGTTGTTTCACATCCATGCACTCATTGGTTGATTCTTGTATGTGCACTGACAGGCTATTGAATCACAACCTTGGTGTATTAGGATGATGCTCAACCAACTGAGCTACTTGGTCAGGGCTAAATCCCATATTCTTAACTACTCACTCTCTTACTCTGTGTTTCTCTAATATTTATATCCTAAACTAGTTTTTAAATGTATCTATAAATTTTAAAAAAATATATTTAAAGGCCCTGGCCGGTTGGCTAGTGGTAGAGCGTCGGCCTGGCATGCAGGAGTCCCGGGTTTGATTCCCAGCCAGGGCACACAGGAGAAGCGCCCATCTGCTTCTCCACCCCTCCCCCTCTCCTTCCTCTCTGTCTCTCTCTTCCCCTCCTGCAGCCAAGGCTCCATTGGAGCAAAGTTGGCCCGAGCACTGAGGATGGCTCCATGGCCTCTGCCCCAGGCGCTGGAATGGCCCTGGTTGCAACAGAGCGATGCCCCAGATGGGCAGAGCATCGCCCCCTGGTGGGCATGCCAGGTGGATCCCAGTCTGGCACATGCTGGTGTCTGTCTGACTGCCTCCCCATTTCCAACTTCAGAAAAAAATATATATATATTTAAAATATGGATACTTAAAAAACATGTGTGTGTGTGTGTGTGTGTATGTATAAAAATATTTGTCCTTATACTGAATAAAGTGCTCTAGATACTCTCTGCTCCCTTGTCCCCTTTTAGGTTACCTAGGGTCATTTTTTTATGAATCATGCATCAAAGGGGTCAGGGCTGGGTAGCATTCTTCCCCAGTATTTTCCTTTTTTCCCTATTGTCAATGAATTATGTATACACCCTGAGGTAATTAGCAAACATGCTGTTGTTCAGCTGAATTTTAAACTAATTAATCTGACCTAATTCTTGTCGAAAATAATTAGGATAAAATATATCCTCCCTAAACAACTCTTTCAAAGCTATGATGCTAAAGCACAGTATCCTGTGTATGCATTATGCTAAAGTAGAGCAGTTGTTTATTTAATAGTTTTAAAGAAATGCAAAGTGCTTCTTTGTGTAAAATACCTTTAGGCACTACCTCCTCAGTTTCTATATCCCAAAAAAGCTGAGAAGCTAAACTAACAATGGGATTCTGATTTAAGCAACATCAATGACCCCTTAACACATTATGGCTTGCAATTAAAATTGAAAAACTCGTCTTTCCTCTTCTGAAAGGCTTTCAGATGAAGATATTGTGCTCCGCTTTTCAGCCCATTCAATTCTCTTACTATAGAAGCTATTCACCTGTCCTCTCATTCTCTACCCTAACCCCTACCTGAACTTTTTTAATTTATTCATTCATTTTTATTATTATTTTTTAATTTAAAATCCTTAGTGAGCTAATAAATTGGAAAGATATCTTAGGTAATAATCAATGCTAAGCTGTACACTACTAGGAAGACAATTTGTGAAAAGTAAATAAACTTGACCCACAGGTTCAGTTTGTCAACAAGCTGAAATGATCTCTGTTTGCAGTGACTGCAGATTTGAACGGTGTTTGCTTTCAGTGATTTCCCGGAGCCTTAACCTCTGCCCTGCCATTTCCTAGCAGCTCTCCTGCCGGTCCTCTAACCTTGCGCTCTGATACATTGAGGAGGAACTCTTGGGAGAGGGGAGCTCTGTAGAACATATATATCACATCGCCAAGAAGTTCAGAGTTAATAATTTCCTTATTAAACCTATGAACCCTTCATGTTCTGTAGTCCTCCCTCCCCAACCCCCTTCCAAGTTAGTTTCTAGGCAACCAATAAGCACTGATTTACATTAAGCTCTTTATTTCTAGGCTACAGCTCAGGATTTTGCTGCATATTTGTTGGCTCATTTGTGAAGACTGCAGCATAATATTCATTAATTCTGTTTAATCTTCAGTACTTCAATGGTTTGGTTCTAAACCACATTACCTGTACATGTTTTTTATGTTTAAGTCACCCCAGTACTGTGATGCTATTTTATATGTTAATTTGGCCAAAGATGCTGGGAGCTCTAATTTGGAATCACAGAAGGAAGCAGAATTTCCACAATTTCTAGTTCTTGGTGATCATTCAGCACTTACAAGTAGCCTATTAGGATATTAAATTTTTCAAAATTTCCTGTTCTGAATGGCCAACAAGTCTACAGCTGACTTTTAATAAGAAAGAACATATAGTGTAGGAATAATCTGAAAAAGCAATAAGCATTTGCAAAAAGGAGGATATTGTTTTTGTACAAATTAAGGTTTTGATGTGAATGGGAGCACTTGGAAATAATTCCTTCATTGATGTGAATCAAGGAATTGCGGTTGTATTTTCTAGTTTCACCGGCACTACATGAGAATGAAGATTAATCTCCCAGCAGAACTGTTCTCTGTTTTGAATGTTGAATGCTTTGAGACATTTCTCTCAAAAATTCTGCAAGTGCCCCCTCCCCCGCCCACATACATTTAGGTCCTCACAACTGAGCTCAAACATAAATCCCATGTTTGCTTGCTCTCTAGTTTTTTTAAGCACAAAGTAATTATCAACATTGGACACACTGACTGATGGCTTAGAAAGAAGGAAAGTATAATTCTTTTAAAAACCAATCCAATATCTCTTTCTGTACCTGCTGACAGTCTCACTAGTGGGGCTGGGTGTATAAGGCTTGGTGAAATAAATGGAATATCTTATAGCTGTCTCAACCAGCTATCCACCAGAGTCACGGGCCATATCTTTCAGAAGTAACTTAATTCCAACAACAAACTACCCAGACAAGGACTATACTGCTCAGCCCCTTTGTATCTGCGAGTTGCCATTTTACAAGGACATATACCCTTCCCACGCTTGTCACAAAATCTTCCTATGTGATCCCCCATGTGCCTCTTTCTCCCCCCTCTGCCAACTATATATTAATAACTGTTCAACCTGGGGCACAACTAGATGTCTTTGCAGAGCCTCCATTTCCAGAGACCACATGGGAGCCCACTGCTCTAGACCCAGTCAGTAAAAGTATTATTAACTCCTGAGAATTTGGACATGTCTGTCTGTAAGGCCGGTAGCCGTGGCCGTGCAGATTCGCATTGAATTCAGACAGATGGTAAAGGAACTGTGGAGCTGGAGGATGGTGGGCCATTCCACTTTATTGGAGGCTCACAAAGACAGGCAAGCCAAAAGAAGAAAGAAAAAAAAAATACAAAAGGAAAGGAAAATCTGCTTTCACAGTGGAGGGTAAGGGATCAGGAAACCAACAGCACCTCTCAGTGGCGGGGCTCAATCTCATCCCATCGTCCCTGAGGGGAATCACTTATATCCTTACAACAGTGCTGTCATGTAATCCTGTACTAACTGCACAAAGGGCTTGCAGCCAGTAAGCCAGCGAGCAAGCCTAACACAGCTGTTTTCCCCACATGGTCCCAACAGATAATATTACTTTCATTTATTAAAGTTCTGTGAGCTCCGTGACAGGTTGACTAAAGTAAGTGGAACAAAACACTCTTAGCTGCCTGTTTTGTGCCAGACAGATCCCAAGGATTCTACAGTAACCAAGATAAGAAAATGCTCTAATCCCATTCAGTTATTACACTAGCAAGAAAAACAGATATAATTCAAAGTATTGCACTAAATTTGCTAATCATACATATAAAGACTTGCAAGATGGAAATGCAATAGCTATGCAACATGACGTAGTAAGACCTATACTACCTTAGCATTGACAAACATTTATTTATTAATTGTTTCCAAATGTAAGTTTGGACAAATATACCATCTTTCCCCATGTATAAGATGCTCCCATGTATAAGATGTACCTTAATTTTGGGACCTGAAATTTGAAAAAAATGTATTACATAAAGTTATTGAACTCAAGTTTTATTCATCATCAAATTCATACAACTCCTCATCACTGTCAAAACTCCCATCCATTAGCTTGTCCTCATCTGTGTCTGATGACGAATCACAGTCTTCAACAATGAGCACAAAAACAAGCGCAAAAAAGTGGGAAATGCAAGTAAAAAAAGCTACAACCACTGTATAAGACACACTTAGTTTTTAGACCCCAAAGTTTTTAAAAAAGGGTGCCTCTTATACAAAGAGTGCATCTTATACTCAGTGAATTAAGTCCAGAGTAGACTGTAGACTCAGTAGGTTAAATTGTTTCTAAAAATATCCCCCCCACACACATACCCTTTGAGCTATAAGGCCACTTCAAAAACATTTAACTTGATCCTTCCTTTCACAGTTGAAGAGAAATGTCTTTTCCCAAATAATAATACTATCTGCTTTAATAAATGTAATACTTAGTGTGTGCCAAGAAGTGTCGTTCTCTATTTTTAACCAATAGTTTTATTGTGAAATTTAGCATCCACATTGATGAGGCTGCAATAAGAAAATATATAGGTCAATGATTTGGCACAAAAGTAACACTTGTGTAAAGCCACGCAGGTCAAGAAATTGATGACCGCCTTCTCTCTAGAATCACTACTCAGTCCAGCCCACATCCAGCTGTTTTCCTTCCCACTTCCCCACTGCCTTTCCTCTTAGGGTCATGGTTATTATTTTACTTCTCCTTCTCTATTTACCAAATTCAAATGCATCCAAAAATAATGTATTTTAGTCTATTTTTGTTTTAATTTTTTTTATTTTATTTATCTATTTTTAGAGAGAAGAGAGAGAGAGAGGGAGAAAGAGACAGAGAGAGAAGGGGGGAGGAGCTGGAAGCATCAACTCCCATATGTGCCTTGACCAGGCAGGCTCAGGGTTTCGAACCGGCAACCTCAGCATTTCCAGGTCGACGCTTTATCCACTGCGCCACCACAGGTCAAGCCTATTTTAGTCTATTTTTAAGTTCAAATAAACTGAATCATTACAAGATATGCGCTTTTGTGTTTTGTCGTTTTTTACACCCCTCCACATTTTGGTATCATTCATATTCTTCTTTGTAGTACTCCTTCAGTTATTTTAATTTTATTGTATAAGTGTATCACAATTAATTCTACTGCATAAATATCCTAACATTTATCTATTTTGGAATCAGCAGCCTCCAGTTGTTTGACTTTATGAGTAATGAAGCTCTAAACAGCTGTGTTCCTGTTTCTTGGCAGACATGTACATATATTTTATCCCCTAATTCTCAAACTTTGGTGCCATGTTACCTCAAGCATCATGCTTGTGTGTAGTTAAAGATATTTTCTTATGAAGAAAAATTCGGAAGGAAGGGCTGAAATAATGTAATAGAGTCAGATACACTGAAGTGGTTACCTGATTGCATTCTCACAGATTTTTTTGTTTAGTATTTAATGTGTTAATCTACTTTCTATCACGTATCATCAAAATGAATGAAAAGAGAAAATAGGTGACCAGTGTCCATCTTTGGAATGGCATTACCTGCTTTTTGTTTGACCTTTGGTAACATGGGTGATATACAGTGCCTCCTCTTGCTCTTAAGTTTGGAGTTATCATTTGTGTCACATTATTTCTGTCCTTTCATCAAGCCAAGCCTATCCCACATTGGGCACCTGCTGCTTCCTCAGCCTGGAATGCTCTCATTACAGATTCTCCATGTGGCTAGCTCCTTTTCTCCTCATAATTGTTTCAACTCAGGAGTCTTCTCTGGCCATCCTACTTGCCCCCGTCACTCTCTGTTGCCTCTCCTTTTCTGTAATGCCGTTAGAAAATTGATCAGGATAACTGTTTGTGATTTTTTTTCTGGTCCCTCCTTTCCCTGTCTTCCTGATATAAGCACATCAGAAATCTGATTTCTCTTTTCAAACAAGGTAGCTCCAGTGACTTAATATCTGGTACATAAATGGTACTCAATAAATGTTTAATGAGTGAATAGATGAAAGGAAGAGAGAGGAAGAGAAGCCAAACAGTAAAGAAGCTGTTCACATGTTACAATTCTGTAATTCTGCATGACATGTAAATGAGAGAAAAGTTATGGACTCAGATCCTGAGGAGACTGCAAACAACCCATAATACACCAGTCCACTGAAGGTTAGAAGGGAGCAGGGAGCACAGTCTTTCCACACTATGAGGCAGACTGAAGCAACAAAGGAAACCACAGACCCAAGACAGTGTGTGACCATCATTGCAGTGCTCTGCACTTCTCTGTGCCACACTGCATCTACATGAATTCTTAACTGTCTGACTGACATTCATCTCAAAGAAAGAATCTGAGTTAAAGTGACCTCATGGTTACTAGCCATGAAAACAGAGGAGAGAGAGTGTGTGGTCATTAGATGCTGTTGGCAAAGAACAAAGAGTGACAAAGAAGAAGAACCCCAGTAGGCAAGGGTTTGGTATTCTCCCACATCCATCTGGAGGAAACTGGCTGACATCCAGAGTTGAATGTGAGCAGGGTGATTGGGCAGCCCTGGGCAAATGAGTCGTCTAGTCTTGGTAGGCTCTGCAAAATTGCTTGCCTGTCACTATTGTAATAACAGACACAAAGGGCCAGTATTTACAAAGGTCTGTGAGAGTGTGTAGTAGACTAAGTCTGGAAGTGATCCCCAGGAAATCACAGAGCAGTAAGGCTCGTGTCAGCGGTATATTGATACATTCCAGGGGTTGAACAAGCTGTTAACAATTAATGTGTATTTGACACATAAAGAGAAAAGAGGTAAGTACTACTGTAAGTAGATTCAGTGTAAAGTAGTCAGTAGATTGCAGAGGGAAAAATGTGAGCACTTCTGAGCAGAAAAGAAAAGATTTTGATGTGATGACTGTGACACTTAAATGGAGCAGAGAATCTGGGACAGAGAGCCACTCCTCTCACTTGTGAGAGTTCAAAGCGGGAGAGTCGCACTGAGCAATTTGGCTTGGTGATCAATGTAATATCTCCCTCCTCTTCCCCCAATTAATAAAACCTGTACAATTAGACTAGGTAACAGAGCTAGATCATCTCCCACCTAAAGGCGACTCAGCACTCCACAGCATTTAGATATCATCTTTCAAGAACTGTGATATAAACGTGGAGTCCATTTTGCTACCTTGCAAGAGAAGCTGCAGTTTCCCATTTCTCTTATTTGTAGGTCACTTGGTGAGCAGGTCCTGGGTGGACTACTCCTGCTGAACAGAGAGACTTGAAAATGTTCTAGTGGCCTCCCAACCCTGATCTCTGTCTGCCTGAGGCTGCCAAGCCCTGTGGGCCTTGCAGGGTTTTCTGTTTCCCCACCAATCACTAGGAAGAAAGGTGTGACTCTGTCACCTGGGTGTCCCTCTGGGATCCAGGGAGTATCATCTATTTCACTGAAGTAGCGTAGAAAGTCTAATTGTAAGAGAAGCCAATATCTGTACAACCCTATGAAATTTTTATTTTCTATTCTGAAAATAGGCAACATTGTATGAAGGTTATTAGTTCCATCTTTACTTAGAGGTAGTTCAGGCCAGAAAATTGTAGAATTTCTGGGCCTAAAGGGATTATTCCTGACGATCTACTATAATCTTCTCTCCTGGAAGATGAGGATGTTATGGCCCAGGGAGGAGAAATGACTTATATACGGTAATTCAATCCGTTATGCATTTATGTAACATCTATTTACTGAACACCATCCACGCATGCGCCAGACACTTCAGTAGTGGTTATACAGATAAAATAGTGACTAAGACTTGATTTTTGCCCTCAGGAAGTCTCCAGCAGTTGGGCGGTTAGGATGATGACATTGAGAATGGTAGGCACTGCCACGGCATCTAAGAGGGCGAGGTGCATTGGGTAAGACGGCAGGCTGCGGCAGGCGGAGTGCTGACACAGCGCGGCTGCGCACTACTGTGCGGTCTTGGCCATGTGCGCTCACCTCGCTGTGCTTCTGTTTCTTTTCCTGTGAAAAGGTGGTAACGTTAGCATTTATAGGGTTGCGAGATGATTAAAAGAGAAAACATATACAATGCTTAGTAAAATATTTAAATTAGTAACTGATCAATGAATACATACATTAGTAGGAGTAGTGTCGTCCCAGTAGTGATATCATCGTTATTATCTGACTCCTGACCTGTAAGTTAATAAGAAAGCTTCCCAGCAGTTTGATGTGTAGGTCAAGACTACAGTAAGGAAGAGGGTTCTGGCATAGGAATTAAATCAGTTTCTGAGTTTCTCATTCTGGTGTTCTGGACTTTATTGCTCATGTTTTGGGGCTTTCTGAATGCCAAGTTTTGGCCCAGGCCATAACTGCACCAAGTGCCACTCTAGGGGTACATTACATGTTCACGATGATCTTAGATTTGTGTCTCATGTGTTCCTGGCAGTAAAGTAAGTACACAAGGAAGAACAGCTCTTTCTAATTCACTCACAGGTGTTGTTTCACTAGGAAGTGTGGCTTCCTTGGGGCTTTTTTTCTTGCCCACTAACCTAAACATGATGAACTATATGAAAACATGTGTACATATATGTAATATAAATGTAAGTTGGTAACATTTTCCATCCTCCACTATAGGCTGTAAGTGCTCTGAAGTCTGGGATGTATCAATTCTTGCTGAATAACAAACCACTCCAAAATTTAGTGACTGAAACAACAAGAATTACTGACTCTTTAATTTGGGTGGGATTCGGTAGGAATTACGTGCTCTGCTCCACACAACATCAGGCGAGGAAGCTTGACCTGAAGCTAAACAGCCACTTTTAAGATGGCTCACTCACATGGCTGGCAAGTTGGTAATGAAATCAGGCACAGCTGAGGGCTTTATTTCCTGCTGGCTGTTTATCTGGGCTTCCTCCTGGCATAGCTGCCTCAGGCAGTCAGATTACTCACACCATACTTTAGGGCTCCTAGGTCAGCATCGCAAAAAAAAACAAACAGGTAAAAGCTGTATGGCTTTTTTGATCTAGCTTCAGGATCCAAATTACATCTGTTTCAAGCCTATGCAGCTTTACGGGGCAAGCATATAGACCCTCATTTCTCTCTAGAGGAAGTCTCAAGTTATACGATGAGAAAAGGATGTGGGTGTGACCCCATTGAAAAATACAATGTGCCAAAAATTCCACTTCATCTTTGCTCACCAAAGGGTCCAGCACAGTGTCTGATAAAATATCAGTGCTTAATAAATATTTGCCATTGAATGAATAAATTCAGTGAGTGAAAAAAAATTAATTGATCGATATTATTATTCTAGCTTCTGCCCCTTTCCAATGGATATCGATTTTTGATATCAAACTTGGCTTCTGGCTTAAAACTTATTCTTTAATCTGGGAATTTACTTTTGCATGTCTATACTTGATGTTGAAGTCTTAAACTCCTTTGGGAAATAAGGAAATGATTACAAAGAAAGATTGGTAGTGCTTTTGAAGAGCAGTAATTTAAATAAATAAGGTAGAATTTGATTGTAAAGATGTATCAAGTCATGAAATATTATTACAAGAGGAGAAAAGAGTTGTGAAAGAGGATAATAATTGATGATGGAGCAGTGTCGTTGCAATGAAGGACACAATATGATGACAGTCAATTGGGCAGCTCCTAGAGAAACAGCAGCCAAAGGTAGCATCAGCAGAACTGTTTAATTAATGATCAATAGCAGAAGAGGGTGCTCTAAAAAGATTAGAGATAGCAATTGAGACTGTGCCTCCTGGGAAATATTGGATGACTGAAGTACTTCTGTGTGTGATGTGATTAAAATAATCAACGAGAATGTTGAACATTGAATCATGCATTTAAAAGACTTAGTGTCCCTATTGAAAGCTGGAGCAAACATCAAACAGTAATTTCTGATTAATCTTGGAGTGTGGGGAAGGCCACCAATACAGTGGCTGTTTTCAGAAGTCCTAGTGGAACTGTCTTATTCTTTGTCCATAGCAATCTGATATATTATTATCTATCAAGATTTTAGTTCTATGCCCTTTATATAAAATATAGTCATATCGGAAAATTGCAACTTAAACTGTCTAACTTAGGATGTTATAACCAAGAGTTAGTATAATCTCATTATTAAGCGGAAAACCCTCAAACTTCAGAATAGAAAAAAATAGAATACTGTTGATCATGTCATTCTTTATTATTTCACCAACATCATGTGTTTCTTGGATTTTTCCAGAATGGCTAACATTTTCCCAACTTTGATTGAAGTTAAGAAAAAAAGAATATGAATTATTACTCCCTTTTTATCATCCTTTTTAGATTTAGTATCAGACTTCTAAGTGTTGCAAAATATTAAGAAAGCAGTATCATTCCCCTATCTTTTGCTGAACCAATATGCCGACTATCATGGTGAGAATGACGGATAATTACCTTGTTACATTTTTTTCCCCCATGTGTTATTGTAGTAAAATAAATACATGATGTGGCTGAATGAGTTTGACAAAAAGCATACTTCTAGTATGTGATGAAATTTACATTTATTTACACATTAATAGTATAGGATTTGGATACCATAATTGTATCCATGGTTTTATAAAATACTTAAAATATTCTTGATTTAGCTTCAGATTTGCTATGAGAGATTTAAAATGTAATATGTTCTAAATTCAAGGGATGAGTAGTCAAAGACATTATTTAAAAGTTTTCTTATATACTTTAAATTATGCCCAAATTGATATTTCTTGCTAGGTAGAAAGTGAATTCATGTTTAGCTGTGTATAAATAAATGAGAATTTTAAAGTGAATATATGTTTTCATTAGTATAATTCAGATTCTCAGATTAAGGTTTCTGAAGCATCTGATATGAACCTGGCAGTGGAGATTCCAGCTATGGTAAACCCTTACCACAGACCAGAAACACTGCATATCAGCATCCTAGCTATCTCTTCAAAGGGGCACAAAACAGCACAATTTAGTTTGCAAAGGTGATCACATGAAAGGGAGAAAATTTTTCACATGGGGCTGAGGCTACACAATGAGATGCTGACCCACCAACCTAGAGTAGTTGTCTTCTTTAGTCTCCCTAGCTCTTCACTCTTCACCGCTTGTTGGGAAAATGAGTTTGTAAAATTTGTATTACTTGAGTTTTCTCACTTTTAGTGTTAAAAAAATGGCGCTGAGCAGTGCCAGGTATGTGATCTTTGAAATTGCAAATTACCTTCCTGCTTGAGAAGGGCCATTGTTTTACTAATGTTTGCTGGAGGAGAGGTTTTCATTCCAGAAATGTTTGGCAGATAGAGCAGAAGGAGGAGTGCTAAAGAGAGAGAAATCATGCTGGCAGACGGGGAACCAGAGGTGAGGGGCTTTTGCGAGCACCACCAAGACCGCTGAGGCCTTTGACTCTAGGAGAAACCGGAGAAGATCCTCCTGGTTGTGGAACAGGAGAATGTGTCAGGGCTCTGTGAGCTCTGAATGAGGTGTTGGCTCATCAGCCAGTGTGAAACTTGAAAAAGGAATGGCCCACCATTTTTTGGCTCCACTGTTTATCATCTGCCCGAATCTAATGAGAACCTGCATGTGGATGGTTGCGATGGCCGCAACTGCTGGCCATACACCGTTACTTTTGATTCTAGTCTTAATCATTACATATCATTGAATTTTTATTTGTGTATTAATGTGCTCACCTTGTCTCACTCACCAGCAGGGGGGCTCCTTGATGAAAGACAGTGGGAAATTTGTATTTCCCTCTGGACGCCGGGTGCTCAGTTCAGGGCAGGGCATACAGTAGGCACTTCAGATCATTTTTATTAAAAGGTTAAAGCTGCCATTTGGTAAAGGGCTTTTTCATTTAACCTTTATCAGAGCAGCACCAGAATCAGTCCCATGTCTACATTCAAATCCATGTGAAGTCCTCAGCATTGCCTTCTCTCTGGCAACATCATGAGTTTAATCTGGGATCTGTTTTCTTTTTTACATGTTCTTTTTTCCATGTCTCAAAGAGATGTTGCTCTTTTAAATAGCCTTCACATCTCAGGTGACTTTCATGCTACAGAGTCCTCAATAAGGTTTTTATTTAAAAATCTTTTTAATTTTGAAATTAAACTGAATGGAGGGAACATTGATCAATAAGAGTACAAACATTTCAGATGAACATCTATGTAGCATTTGAACTGTTGGTTGTGTTGTATACCCATCGCCCAAAGTCAAATAATTTTCCATCACTGTATATTTGTCCTGAGTCATCTGGTAGAAAGATAACTAAAATCTAGCAAATAATAATAATACATAAAATCTAGCAAACCATCTCCTATTTCAATTAGTGGCATGAACCTCCCGGATAAAAGTAAACATTTGGTGGGACCGGCTGTCACTAAAAAAAAAGAAGAAAAATAGCTTTCTCTGTTTGTTTTATTTTTCTCTCTTTAGAGACTTCTAAGGCAACATTAGATACACCATAACTTGATTGTGAGTTTCTTTTTATACCCAGTGCATGTTACAGCATCTGGTGTTGCACTTTGTTCATTGAAGGCCTTGAACAGTGTCTGGTGACTTGAATTTAGCAACTTTTTAAAGTCCTTTGGGTAGTGGATGACACAGGTTGGGGAAAAAGGAGTAATGGAGTTAGAAGTTTCCACGGTCCATCCTTGAGTATTTAATGCTAACTTTAGCACTTTTGAGCTATGTATTCTTGGTCGAGTTGGCTGAACTTTCAAAATCTTAGTTTCTTCATTTAGAAAGTACGATTGTTGTGTTTGCTAAAAATGATACAATCTTTGCAAAGTGTTTGGAACAGTGCTAGCACAGTGTCTGAATATATAAACACACCTTCTCGCAAATAATAAATGATTATTTATTAGCAAATGCAAAATAAAGTTAACCCCTTAAAATAATCTCCTACACCTTCTCAAACTGCCAAAACCAATATAATCGTGGTACACTAAACTCTCCCATAAATGACTGTAGCATAAAAAGGCAGGTGAGATCTCGTTGAACCAAGTCAGAGAAGATTTATCAAAGATATTAAGTCAAGGATCAGAGCCCCTTGTTTTCTATAAAGTAGTCTTACTTATCTTGAATTATGGAAAACACTAGCATATTTGGTACCTCTCAGGACTTTTCTAAAAAAGGGTAATTTAAAAATGCCTCTCTTTTTTTTTGCAATATCCACAATACAGGAGAAGGTGAGACTCCTCACAAGCTTAACAGCAGAAATAGATCAGAAACTTTTCTTTTCTAAATAAAGATCTTATTGTCATGGTTCCTGGTTTCTTTGACCTAAATTGCAGTAAGTCGGTATGTGTGAAATTACCTTTTCTAGGACAAGGGATCATAGCAAAAGCGAGGGAATAAATGGCAGTAGAAAGAGAAAAGAATATGCAATACAGGCAAGAGTTCAGGCTGCCTGCCAAAGAGCCTGGAACTGATAAGAAACACCATAGTTACAACAGAGAACTCAGAGAGGCAACAACTAATGAGATGACTAGCAATTATCTCCACCGGGCAGTCAGAATGAGGGGCGTGCGGCAGTCTTCAAAGAACTAAAATAAAATGATGTTGAGGACAAAGAATGGCATTTAATTGAGTTATCTATTTCTGGGGCTTATTTTATTAAGCTTTTTTATCACTTTCAAGTTCCTGGTGATGGCATGGCAGATTTATTTCTGTAATTAAATGGATTGTTATTTACCAGCAGAAATAAAGCTGGCATGAAAAGACACACGATTGGTAACATAGTTCAGACTTTATGAATTATTACTAAGGGCTGATAAATGGGATAATTATTTCTTTCTGTAACAGGTTAGCGAATTCTGTCTCAGGTCTGAACAAACATTGTAGGCAGATCAGAAAAGACCAATTACCAGCAAATCGTGACCGCCCATGTTTTTTTTCTTCCTCCCCCTCCTTGGCTTCTTAAGTCATAAAAGTATCACAAAATATAATCTTTTCATAGTGTGGTGGTCAACACTTGAACAACGTGAGTTACAGCCATAATATAATTGCTGGTGGTGTTGTATTGTGGGATGTATTTTGTAAACCATGATTTGATATATGGGAGCCTCCAGTTTGATGTTGGAGGTCCACATGTTAGGGGTGGGTGGTGTATGGACAGACAGGTTCTAAATGAGTCAGCCTCATGCAGGCTTCATGGCATTTTTACATGGTTGAGGAATCTTCTGGAAGGTAATAATGAGTTGATAAGAATAAGTATCCAGGACCTTGGAGCATTATTACATCTGAAAGGATCTCTAATTAGGCTGAGAAATATTATTAAGGGGTAATTCAGTCTTCAAGACAGGGAAATGGGATGGAAGCAGGAGTGCTGAGCACAGCATCTACAATGAATCTCCACTGAGCTTTTACAGTCCGGGGTAGAGCTTTGGAGTATATATGTTTAAATGATACTGCTCACAAAATCTACCCAAATTCACCAAATTAGTTTGAGAGTGAAAGATAAAATAACATTTAGTTTTCAGTTTGAAAAGTTTAATAAGCCTCTAGAAAATTGTGTGTAGATAAGATCAATTATCTCCCATTTTTGTAAGGGCCAAAAACTACTAGGAGTATAAACCTTTTCAGCTTTATATACAAAGAAGCGTGAAAACAAGAACAGAATTATTGGTAAGGCAGGTGTTTTGCTAATATAGTTCTCATATTAGTTAGAATGGGTACAGTCATGTTACATTAAAAACCATCTCACAAATCTCAGTGGCTCAAAACAATAAAGGTCATTCTAGGGTTATATGTTCATCTAGGTTAGCAGGAATCTGCTTCTCATTGTCTTCACTCTGGGACACAAGTTGATGAACCTTTTCTATTTGGAATATTATTTGTCACCTTGAGTAATGCAACAAGAGGTAAAAAATTTTGTGTCATTTTATAAAGACTCCTACTCATATATTATAGACCTAAACAAATCACCTAACAGGCCCAACTTCAAGTGTAGTTCGACCATAGACCCAGAATGAAGAAAATAGGAAATACTTGGTAAAGAGCCGTAGTGAGTACCAAAGCGGAAGACCCATCTTCCCTTGATTAACAATGTTCCCTCTAGTGAGGGGAAGGGAGATAGAGAGACAGACCCCCCACATGTGCTCCCACCAAAATCCAACCAGAACTTCCAGTCTGGGACCAATGATCAAATCAACTGAGCTATCCTCATTGCCCAGGCTGATGCTCAAATCCGTTTAGCCACCAGCTATGGGAGGAGAAGAGAGAGAGAAGAGGGAGAGGGAGAGAAGCAGACGGCCACATCTCGTGTGTGCCCTGACTGGTACTTGAACCCATGACATCCATACTCCAGGCCGACACTCTATCCACTGAGCCAACTAGACAGGGACTGAAAAATATATTTTAATATTACCCAATTCCCCTTTGTTCTCCCTTACTATTTGAAATTATCCCAGCAAACATCCCTGAACTAAATAAAGGCTGTAGTTTCAGAAACACTGTTTTGGTGTTGACGAGATCTTGGGAAATACTTGACCCATCCTCTCTCACTTTACAGTTAATAACCGATACAGAAAATGTGACCTAGCTATGTTAAATTACTTATCAGATTACACAAACTGAGTTAAGGTTGCAAGTGAGTTCTGATTCTCAATCTGTTACATTGCCCAATATCCTTTGGGATGCTATAGTAATAACTGAAGTTGTTAAAGAATTCCAATTGGGATTTCAATACTATTCCCTGGAGAAAGGAAAGCATTTTTACTTTTTGTTTTTGATAATGCATTGCACATGTCTACATGCCAGCACTTACAGACCCTCCTTGATTAAGTTCATGAAAATGGGACATTTATGTTTTATTAAGTATTAGGTTCCCAATATGTAGAATAATATCTGACACACAGAAGGAATTTAATTAATATTGGTCAATTTTTTATTTGTTTGTTTTGTGAATGTCCACTTTCCCCATTCTTTAGTGAGGTTAAGAGTTAAGTGTTGTTTTATTTATTTGTGTAGTATCACTTCTAAACATTATGCCTGAGCAATAACATGTAGTTATATATTTTATGATGAGTTAATAACTAAAAGGAATAGTGAGATATCATGGTATCATGAAGAACACAGGATAAATTCAAATTAGGGGAAAGGCTGAACTATAATGTGATTTTCAAGTATTTTATTCAGTTAATGCTACCACTCGAAGGAGTCTCTTTCTTGAAATTTAGAGCTATGTAGAAATATTCCTGCCCATTTGTGAAATGAAGTTCTTATAGATTATCCGATAAATCTGCTTTTAAAAAAATTATTCTTAGCTCAGATTTGAAATAATTGCCATCAGTTCCATTGTAGATGTTTTTAAACAATTTGGAATGCCTATCCAGATTGACCATTCATTGGCTAGCAAATTTATAGATAGACTTGATTTCAATTTATTGTAATTACCATGTTCTCACTTGCCTTTAGCTGCTGATTCACATATGCCGAAGAGTGGTATTCTTAAATAAGTAGTATGATTTTCTTTTCAAAGTCTATAAACTGCTCATCCCTTCTTCAGCAAAATACCCAGACTCCAAGTCAAAAAGCTCAGGTATTGGATATATATATATATATATATATATATATATATATATATACACACACTAGAGATTAAAATATAAGCGCGAATCTTAAAGCAACTCTCTCTGGATGATTCGTCCACATTCCCCACTTCATTTTATTTATAATTTCTTTGGCATTCAGCAGATTTTGTGTAAAACTCTGTGTTCTCTGACCAGCCCTTGTCCCCGTGGTGGTACGCTGGTGAAGCATTATGGTTTACTGAGATCTGCATGTGTACGGTGGTGGGCAGAGAGTGGGAAGGGCGGTGATTTAGTACTCTTATTGCCCAGTTGCAGAAAGTTAAAAAACCAAAAGCGCTGATAAGAAAAGGCACAGGAGAGTGATTTGCTTGGAGCTGCCTGGAGCAAAGAGCACTATTAGCATCTGTAACCAGAATGTGACAAGCTCCTGTCTCGCCACTTTTGGGGAAGCAAACGTCAGCATTTTGACATAGCCTAGGAACAACTAGCTCTATATTAAAGAGAAATGGATATTTTTACTATTTCATGAAGACCCATAACAGTCTTTATCAGACACCACATGGCCAAACGTTACAGAACGTTACAGAAGTATGCAAATTTCCTTCAACTTCCTCTCTCTTACTTCACCTCTGCACAAACAGTCCTTTTATTTTTCCTCCCTCTGCAGCCTTTGCCGTCAGCCAAGCTGTTTCAGCTTTCTTTAACCTCCCATCTCTCTTCTGTCCAAACCCGCCACACACACACACACACACACACACACACACACACACCCTATTATTTTCGCAATCAAATTCTCTCTTCTGGTTTTTTCAGTAATTATTCCCATCTTTACTCCATTCAGAAATATAAAAGACATATTCCTTTAGGAAGCAAGAAAGACTTTCTATAGGAAAGCATGTTTCTCTCCCTTGTCACTCCCATAGGAACTGGTGCTGTGTTCTGTTACATTTTGTCCCACATTTGAATTAACATATTCATTCATTTAGTCAACAAATATTTATAAGGTAACTACAAGAGCCAGACATTTTTCAAAGGATGAGCTCAGTATTTAATAATGATTCTCAAATTTATGGTTTGTTTAATCAACAAATGTTCATGTCATTTGCAGTAAACATTTGCAGTATGCTGATGGTCCTGGAACATTCCTATGGGCGGCAATGGGTGGAGGAAAGGACGTTTGTGACACTAAGGAAAGGCAGCCAGTTCTCTGGGTCCTATGCACTCGATAGAAGGAATTACAGCATAATAAACATAAAGTCTATATGTCCACTTTCATTTTTAGATACTTATTTCTGGCCTGAGACTAAAATTTAAGAGTTTCAAGGGCATCAAAGAGTAAATGAAGTAAAGCATCAAACTAAATAGAAATGGGCCTTGGTCGGTTGGCTCAGTGGTAGAGCGTCGGCCTGGCGTGCGGGGGACCCGGGTTCGATTCCCGGCCAGGGCACATAGGAGAAGCGCCCATTTACTTCTCCACCCACACCCCTCCTTCCTCTCTGTCTCTCTCTTCCCCTCTCGCAGCCAAGGCTCCATTGGAGCAAAGATGGCCCGGGCGCTGGGGATGGCTCCTTGGCCGCTGCCCCAGGCGCTAGAGTGGCTCTGGTCTCGGCAGAGCGATGCCCCGGAGGGGCAGAGCATCACCCCCTGGTGGGCAGAGCATCGCCCCCTGGTGGGCAGAGCATCGCCCCTGGTGGGCGTGCCGGGTGGATCCCGGGTCAGGCGCATGCGAGAGTCTGTCTGACTGTCTCTCCCCGTTTCCAGCTTCAGAAAAATACAAAAAAAAAAAAAAAAAAAACTAAATAGAAATGGCTGGAGGTAAAACTTGGGATGGACCTAGAAATGACAAGGCATAAAGTCCTTTTTAGTTTGTGAGAACTAAAGAGTACAGAGAGAGAAGACAACGTTAAGACGAGTCACTGGCAAGGACACCCTAGGATTCCTGGAAAGGTCCTGACAGTCTTTTAATAAGTGATATTCCACTTCAATTAACCAGAAAAGGATTCTGTGGTGAGGGCCTCAGAAACCCAGGTGCAAGCTATACTGGAGAGCATAAACTTTGATGTCAAAACGTCATTTTGCTTTCCCGAATCTCAGCTTCTCAAACTATGGAAATTAGGATAAGAATAATTACCTCACAAGGTAATAGTGAAACTTAAGTGAGGTAATAAATTGTAAAGTTTGAAATGTTCTATCTGTTAACAGAAATAAAGCTGCATACAACCCAAGGATTTCTTGAAAAGAAATCACAGTAATTCTTTGCAAATTTTCAGAAAAAATAAAAATTAAACACCGACTTTATTTTGTAAGCAATGAGTTACTAATCTCTTCATTTCTGATAAACTCTGCTTTCAGAAGGTCTACCTTGGACATTATCTTTCACCTCTGACGTAACTTTTTCTATTTCTAAAAGGTTATTTGTTAAATCAATAGAATCCTGGGGTAGAAATCAGCATTAAGGAGCATTTATTTAATATGAGCTCTGACACCAGAAATTTTGCATGGTTCTGCCAGTCCCTAAACCTGGTATAAACTTTCTTAAAGCCACCATTTATTAAATAAGACTCAAAGAGATAAAAATGTTCCGCTAAAGTTTGTAAATCTGATAAATGGGTGTTTAAAACTGGATCTTTTGATTTCAAGTCCAGAACACTTTTTTACAATAATGAAATATAATAGATGTTGTCACCCCACCTCTTTCCCATGCATCAGAGGTAATGATAGTCAGAGGTGATGATATCAATCAGCCTCGTGGAATTCCTGAGAAGTTTAAAACAAGAAGTGGGTGATAGCTACTCATCTTTGAAATGTATAAATATATGCAGTTATCAGTTTGCTGTTTCTGCTTAGTAGTAAAGTAAACTCAGTATAAGCTAAAAAGGAAAGTTTAATCCTTGTTCATTTTGATTACAAAAATCTAAATAGAAGTGTTTAAAAATCATTGAATTTCCCTCTTTTACCATAACGCCTTGCTTTTATAGGCACTCTGGTAAGCTTATATAAACACCATTTTACATCTAACAGCTGAACAGTTTCCTCATCTGTAAAATGAGGATAATGTCAGCAGAGAGCTCACAGGGCTTTTATAAGAATTAAATACTACGAACATTTTTATGTAATGTAGTGCAAAATATTTATAAAGTACATCGTTCTCAGATTACATTAACTTATACTTCTACAAGGAAAGCATCACCTGATTTCAGTAAATATATATATACATGTGCATATGCATAATCATGGACAGGTTTTCCCCACTATTTTCCCATGAAACCTTTCATAAGACAAAGTGGTATAAAGCGAAGAAGCGATAATCTTAGGATACATCTTGTTAACGGGTGAACAAGATAAATCAAGATAAAGCACAGAGACTCCTGGACCAAGTTCAAAGTTCTGGTGGCCTCATGCTGCCACACTGAGTGTCATTCCCAGGGAAGGAGTTTGTGGGGGAGGCCCTCTCGCTACTCAGGGTGCTGCTGCCTCTCTGAGGGCCCCCTAAAAACAAACACTACATGCTAATTTTGCTTTTTGCCTTTCTTTCTCAAGACAAAAATCTTTGATTTCTCTCAGCAGACACAATGCGGGTCTTTTGTAAAAGTCAAGTGGCATAATGCAAACTTTCGAAAAGTGGGAGAGACCTTTAATATAAACACATGGTATTATATATAGTTAATTTTTATATATAAATGATTTTATATGTAATTAAATATATTTATAAGTTTGATATTATTATATTATATAATCTTATATAATATTATAGATATTATATATAATTTGATGTATGTGTGTATGTATCAATATATATCTTACAAAAGAAGCCCATCTATGAAATTAACTGTGTAGAGCATCCATGGCATCCTTTTAGAGCTGTGATGGCAAACTTTTTTATAAAAACCGCCCACTTTTGCAGTGCTGGTCAACCTGGTCCCTCCTGCCCTCTAGTGGGCTTGGCCCACCATAAAAGCTGGAACACCCACTAGTGGGCGGGAGGGTCCAGGTTGACCAGTACTGCAAAAGTGGGTGGTTTCTATAAAAAGGTTCACCATCACCATCACGGTTCTAGAGTCTACAGTACATCTGCTTCTCTAATCTATAAACTACACCTCTAGAGGAAGGGCCATTTGTCTCTCTGAGTGCAATCTGTGGTCCATCACCATAAAATACAATTGGATCTTGTTCAATAAGCAGATTCCTAGGCTTTAGCCAGACCTACCAAATTGCGTTCTCTGGAGACAAGACTAGGCCCTTTGTATTCTTCATAAGAATCCAGTGAGCCTGACCTGTGGTGGCGCAGTGGGATAAAGCGTCGACCTGGAACACTGAGGTTGCCGGTTCGAAACCCTAGGCTTGCCTGGTCAAGGCACATATGGGAGTTGATGCTTCCTGCTCCTCCCCCTTCTCTCTCTCTCCCCTCTCTCTAAAAATCAATTAAAAAATCAATAAAAAAAAAAAAAAGAATCCAGTGAAATATAAAGGTTTTTCCCACATTGGTCTGGAAGGCATGTAACTTTTTTTTGTCTTATGATTTGATAGGAAAAAAATCTTTGATGTTGGAGATGGAGACCCACACCTGTATTTGAATCTGCCAGTTTCTCATGTGTGCCTTGGAGAAGAGCACATGGAGCCTTTTTTTTTTAGTATCATATATAAAATGGAAATATCTATGCCTGTTCAGCCTAATACATGGTTATTATGCAGACAAAATTAGGTTAGTAGAAGTAAGTAAAATTTTGAAACACTTAAGGGCTATAGAGATGAGAATATATAATATTTTCTGTAAAATAGAAGATAAAGATTTTCACAGGTGTGATGTGAGATTAAACTTTAAGATTATTTATAAAGTATTTTGAATTTTTTCCAAAGTTAGGTGATTCCTAAAAGGCTAGTGTGTCTCCGATGAATTACTTACAATCCTTTTAAGTTGCGTTATTTTCCACTGGATAGTGGCAATAATTTATTAAGTGCTTCAGAATTCTCAAATGAAGAATATTATAGAGATCCCTATGTTTCTTTTATAATGATAATCCATAATTACTAAATGCATAATAGTAAAAATAAATGGCATTTTGGCATAATTGCCTGTTAACGGCACTGTACTTTTTATGCAGACTGAAATAAAGGACAACCTAAATGTTATTATAATAAAAAATAGCCTGTGCAGATTAAATGTATGTCTTATTTGCACATTATTCTACCTCCTTCCTGCCTGAGCTTGGCACAGGGCTGGAGGACTGTGGGTTCATTTACCAGAATGAGAGCCAACCCAGCTGCTAATTCTAATGTTATCTAGAACGAAAAAGGATTTTTCCTTCCATTGTTCTTGTGAGTAAACCAGATTAAGTAAACCCTCTAAATCTATTGCTTATATAAGGAACTTGGTTCTTGATGCACAAAAGTATTTTCTTTCAAAGTTATTGTTTTGTGTAAATAATCACAAAAATTTACTGGGAAGCTGAAAAGATAGGAGTTCATGTTCTAGCTACCTTGACATTATATCTGGGCCTCTAATTCCATACCTTTTGCTGATGCACATGGTCAAGAATCACAAGGCAAAAAGGATATTCAGGGTGAAGAAATCTTAGCTCATCTCTCAAAATTTACCTGAGATGTGGCTATGCGACCAAATGGCATAAGGACTTGAGCAGGGGTCCCCAAATTACGGCCTGCAGGCCACATGCGGCCCCCTGAGGCCGTTTATCTGGCCCTCACCGCACTTCCGGAAGGGGAACCTCTTTCATTGGTGGTCAGTGAGAGGAGCATAGTTCCCATTGAAATACTAGTCAGTTTGCTGATTTAAATTTACTTGTTCTTTATTTTAAATATTGTATTTGTTCCTGTTTTGTTTTTTTTACTTTAAAATAAGATATATGCAGTGGGCATAGGGATTTGTTCATAGCTTTTTTTTTTTTTTATAGTCCGGCCCTCCAACGGTCTGAGGGACAGTGAACTGGCCCCCTGTGTAAAAAGTTTGGGGACCCCTGAACTTGAAAGTTAATAGCACCACATTTGTCCCTTACTTCATGTTCAAAAAGCAATTATTGGCCCTGGCCAGTTGGCTCAGTGGTAAAGCATCAGCCACGCCTGTGGATGTCCCAGGTTTGATTCCCAGTCAGGGTACACAGGAGAAGCACCCATTTGCTTCTCCACCCCTCCCTCCTCACTTCTCCCTCTTTCTTCTCTTTTTGCAGCCATGGTTCAATTAGAGCAAGTTGGCCCCAGGCACTGAGCATGGTTCCCTGGCCTCAGCCTCAGGTGCTAAGAAAAGCTCTTTGAAACATTGGAGCAATGGCCCCAGCTGGGCAGAACTAGTAGCTTCCTAGTAGGCTTGCTGGGTGAATAGATCCCAGTCAGGATGCATGCGGGAGTCTGTCTCTGCCTCTTCTCCTCTTACTGAATAAATAAATTTTAAAAAGCAATTATTTATTTCCCTGAATTCTCTTCCCTTCCCCACCCTGTTCTTTCTTTCTTCCTAACATGTTTTTACATTTCACTTCCTCTTTTCTGGTTTCTGTGGTTTCCTCATTAGAAGACAAATTCTTTTCTTTCTCTTTTTCTTCTTTTCTTTCTTTCTTTCTTTCTTTCTTTCTTTCTTTCTTTCTTTCTTTCTTTCTTTCAGGTGAGAGTAAGGGAGATAAACAGACTGCTGCATTTGACACTACTAGGATCCACCCAGCAACATCATCTGGGCCCAGTGCTTGAGTACAGAGCTATTTTCAGCACCTGAGGCTGACGTGCTCAGACTAACAGAGCTATCCTCAGTGCCTGGGGTCACACACAAACCAGTCGAGCCACTGGCTGTGAAAGGGAAAGAGAGAAGGGGGAAGAGCAGATGGTTGCTTCTCCTGTTTGCCCTGATAGGGACACCCATACTTTAAGCCAATGCTCTATCCACTGAACCACTGGTCAGGGCTGACAAATTCTTAAATTTATTGTCAACACAAGCATGTATTCCTTCAGTTGAAAAGACAATGACTTTATCTCATGGTAAACTGTAAATGACTATTAGCAAATTTTTTTTATTTTTAATTATTTTTATTTATTTATTCATTTTAGAGAAGAGAGACAGAGAGAGAGAGATAGTGAGAGAGAGAAGGAGGGAGGAGCAGGAAGCATCAACTCCATATGTGCCTAAACCGGGCAAGCCCACGGTTTTTCACAGGAGACCTCAGCATTCCAGGTCAACGCTTGATCCGCTGCACCACTACAGGTCAGGTAGCAAATTCTTTTGAGGGGGAAGAATTTTCAGGGTATTTAGTAGGTAAAGGGGCAACTAATTAGAAAGGCAACTTCAGATAAAATACAAAATCTTATCGGCAACTTTTCTGCAAGCAGAGAATATTTTTGAAAGTTAAGTGATTATGAGATCTCTAATGCAAATACACTTGGATATATACTTTTTTAATTTTTATTTTAATAATTTTATTTTTAATGGGGCAACATCAATAAATTAGGATACATATATTCAAAGATAACAACTCCAGGTTATCTTGTCGTTCACTTATGTTGCATACCCATCACCCAAAGTTAGATTGTCCTCTGTCATCTTCTATCTAGTTTTCTTTGTGCCCCTCCCCCTCCCCCTTTCCCTCTCCCTCTCCCTCCTCCCCCTGTAACCACCACATTCTTATCAATGTCTCTTAGTTTTACTTTTATGTCCCACCTACGTATGGAATAATGCAGTTCCTGTTTTTTTCTGATTTACTTATTTCACTTTGTATAATGTTATCAAGATCCCACCATTTTGCTGTAAACGATCCGATGTCATCATTTTTTATGGCTGAGTAGTATTCCATAGTGAATATGTGCCACGTATTCTTTATCCAGTCATCTATTGGCGGGCTTTTTGGTTGTTTCCATGTTCTGGCCGCTGTGAACAATGCTGCAATGAACATGGGGCTGCATGTGTTTTTACGTATCAATGTTTCTGAGTTTTTTGGGTATATACCCAGTAGAGGGATTGCTGGGTCATAAGGTAATTCTACTTTCAGTTTTTTGAGGAACCACCATACTTTCTTCTATAATGGCTGTACTACTTTACATTCCCACCAACAGTGTATGAGGGTTCCTTTTTCTACACAGCCTCTCCAACATTTGCTATTACCTGTCTTGTTAATAATAGCTAATCTAACAGGTGTGAGGTGGTATCTCATTGCAGTTTTGATTTGCATTTCTCTAATAACTAACGAAGATGAGCATCTTATCATATATCTGTTGGCCATTTGTATTTCTTCCTGGGAGAAGTGTCTGTTCATGTCCTCTTCCCATTTTTTTATTGGATTGTTTGTTTGTTTATTGTTGAGTTTTATGAGTTCTTTGTATATTTTGGATATTAGGCCCTTATCTGAGCTGTTGTTTGAAAATATCATTTCCCATTTAGTTGGCTGTCTGTTTATTTTGTTATCAGTTTCTCTTGCTGAGCAAAAACTTCTTAGTCTGATGTAGTCCCATTCATTAATTTTTGCCTTCACTTCTCTTGCCATTGGAGTCAAATTCATAAAATGCTCTTTAAAACCCAGGTCCATGATTTTAGTACCTATGTCTTCTTCTATGCACTTAATTGTTTCAGGTCTTATGTTTAGATCTTTGATCCATTTTGAGTTAATTTTAGTACAGGGGGACAGAATGTAGTCCAGTTTCATTCTTTTGCATGTGGCTTTCCAGTTTTCCCAGCACCATTTATTGAAGAGGCTTTCTTTTCTCCATTGTGTGTTGTTGGCCCATTTATCAAAAATTATTTGACTATATATATGTGGTTTTATTTCTGGGTTTTCTATTCTATTCCATTGGTCTGAGTGTCTATTTTTCTGCCAAGACCATGCTGTTTTGGTTGTCGTGGCCCTATAATATAGTTTGAAGTCAGGTATTGTAATGCCCCCAGCTTCATTCTTTTTCTTTAGGATTGCTTTGGCTATTTGGGGTTTTTTATAGTTCCATATAAATCTGATGATTTTTTGCTCCATTTCTTTAAAAAATGTCATTGGAATTTTGATGGGAATTGCATTAAATTTGTATATTGCTTTGGGTAATATGGCCATCTTGATTATATTTATTCTTCCTAACCAAGAACAAGGTATATTCTTCCATCTCATTATATCTTTTTCGATTTCCCTTAACAATGGTTTATAGTTTTCATTATATAAGTCCCTTACATTCTTTGTTATGTTTACTCCTAAGTATTTTTTTTTGTTGCAATCGTGAAGGGAATTGTTCTTTTGAGTTCGTTCTCAAATGTTTCATTGTTGGCATATAGAAAGGCTATTGACTCTGTAGGTTAATTTTGTATCCTGCGACTTAACTGTATTGGCTTATTGTTTCTAGTAGTCTTTTTGTGGATTCTTTGGGATTTTCGATGTATAGGATCATATCATCTGTAAAAAGTGATACCTTTACTTCTTTTCTGATATGGAGGCCTTTTATTTTTTTGTCTTGTCTGATTGCTCTGGCTAGAACCTCTAGTACCACATTAAATAAGAGTGGAGAGAGTGGACAACCCTGTCTTGTTCCTGATTTAAGGGGGAAAGCCTTCAGTTTAGTGCCATTTAATATGATGTTAGCTGATGGTTTATCATATATGGCCTTTATCATGTTGAGATATTTTCCTTCTATACCCATTTTGTTGAGAGTCCTAAACATAAAATTGTGTTGTATTTTATCGAAAGCCTTTTCTGAGTCTATTGATAAGATCATGTGGTTTTTGTTCTTTGTTTTGTTGATATGGTGTATTACGTTAACTGTTTTACGTATGTTGAACCATCCTTGAGATTCTGGGATGAATCCCACTTGATCTTGATGTATTATCTTTATAATATGTTGTTGTATTCGATTTGCCAGTATTTTGTTTAGTATTTTAGCATCTGTATTCATTAGAGATATTAGTCTGTAGTTTTCTTTTTTTGTGCAGTCCTTGCCTGGTTTTGGTATGAGGGTTATGTTGGCCTCATAAAATGTGTTTGGAAGTATTGCTTCTTCTTCAATTTTTTGGAAGACTTTGAGTAGTATAGGAACCAAGTCTTCTTTGAATGTTTGATAAAATTCGCTGGTATAGCCATCAGGGCCTGCACTTTTATTTTTGGGGAGGTTTTTAATGATTTTTTCTATTTCTTCTCTACTAATAGGTCTGTTTAGGCTTTCTGCTTCTTCTTGACTCAGTCTAGGAAGGTTGTATTGTTCTAGGAATTTATCCATTTCTTCTAGGTTGTTGAATTTAGTGGCATAAAGTTTTTCATAGTATTCTACAATAATTCTTTGTATATCTACAATGTCCGTGGTGATTTCTCCTCTTTCATTTTGGATTTTGTTTATATGAGTTCTTTCTCTTTTTTCCTTGGTAAGTCTTGCCAAGGGTTTGTCAATTTTGTTGATCTTTTCAAAGAACCAGCTCCTTGTTCTATTAATTTTTTCTATAGTTTTTCTGTTCTCTAATTCATTTATTTCTGCTCTGATTTTTATTATCTCCTTTCTTCGGCTGGTTTTGGGTTGTCTTTGTTCTTCTTTTTCTTGTTCCTTAAGGTGTGAAGTTAAGTGGTTCACTTGGGCTCTCTCTTGTTTGTTCATATATGCCTGAAGTCATATGAACTTCCCTCTTATCACTGCTTTTGCTGCATCCCAGAGATTCTGATATGTCGTATTTTCATTTTCATTAGTCTGTATATATCTTTTGATCTCTGCACTTATTTCTTCTTTGACCCATTCATTTTTTTAAAAGTGTGTTGTTTAGTTTCCACATTTTTGTGGGATATTTTTTCTTTTTTTTTTTGCAGTTGAATTCTAGTTTAAAGGCTTTATGATCAGAAAATATACTTGTTACAACTTCTATTTTTCTGAATTGGCTCATGTTGTTTTTGTGGCCCAACATATGGTCAATTCTTGAGAATGATCCATGTACACTGGAGAAAAATGTATACTCAGTCACTTTGGGATGAAATGTCCTGTAGATGTCTATCATGTCCAGGTGCTCTAGTGTTTTGTTTAAGGCCACTATATCTTTGTTGATTCTCTGTTTGGATGACCGATCTAGAGCCATCAGCAGTGTATTGAGGTCTCCAAGTATGATTGTATTTTTGTCAGTTTTTGTTTTAAGGTCAAAAGTAGCTGTCTTATATATTTTGGTGCTCCTTGGTTTGGTGCATATATATTAAGAATTGTTATGTCTTCTTGATTCAGTGTCCCCTTAGCCATTATGAAATGCCATTTTTGTCTCTGAGTACTTTTGCTGTCTTGTAGTCAGTATTATCAGATATGACTATTGCTACGCCTGCTTTTTTTTGGATGTTATTTGCTTGGAGTATTGTTTTCCAGCCTTTCACTTTGAATTTGTTTTTATCCTTGTTACTTAGATGTGTTTCCTGTAGGCAGCATACAGTTGGACTTTTTTTTTAATCCATTCTGCTACTCTGTGCCTTTTTATTGGTGAGTTTAATCCGTTTACATTTAGTGTAACTATTGACACTTGTGAGTTCCCTATTGCCATTTTATAGATTGCTTTCTGTTAGTTTTGTGTCTTGTTTGATTCTTCTCTTTCATTTTTCTATCTTTTGCTTTTATTTGGTTGTATTCTATACATCTTTCCTCTGTTGCTATCTTTTTTATCTCATGTGCTTCTGTGGTGGTTTTTTCAATGGTGGTTACCTTTAAGTAATGAAAAGGGTTCCTACCCTGTTCATTGTAGCACACTATTTTGTGAGTACTTTCGCACTCCATCGTCCTTTGCTACTGTTAATCTCCAACCTCTCCCCCCATTTCTTTTTGTTGTTGTCACAGTTTAAATTTGGTTTTATTGCGTTCTTCTTGGAGCTTTTACTTGTGGCTTTGTTTTTTTTTTGTTATTTGTATCTGATTGGAGAACCCCCTTTAGTAATTCCTGGAGTGGGGGTTTTTTGATGATAAATTCCCTCATCTTTTCTGTATCTGTGAATGTTTTTATTTCTCCTTCATATTTGAAGGATAGCTTTGATGGGTATAGTATTCGTGGCTGGAAGTTCCTCTCTTTCAGGACTTTAAATATTGGGGTCCACTCTCTTCTAGCTTGTAGAGTTTCTGCTGAGAAATCTGATGATAATCTAATGGGCCTTCCTTTATATGTTGTATTCTTTTTTTCCCTGGCTGTCTTGAGAATTTTTTCTTTGCCGTTGGTTTGTGCCAATTTCATTATGATGTGCCTTGGAGTAGGTTTGTTGGGGTTAAGAAAACTCGGAGTTCTGTTTGCTTCTTGAATTTGAGGCTTTAGTTCTTTCCACAGGCTTGGGAAGTTCTCATCTATTATTTGTTTGAGTATGTTCTCCATTCCATTTTCTCTCTCTTCTCCCTCTGATATACCTATTATAATTATGTTATTCTTTTTGATGGAGTCAGATAATTCTTGTAGGGCTATCTCATTTTTTTAAATTTTTGAGTCTCTTTCTTTTTCTCTCTGTTGTGCCTCAAGTTGCTTGTCTTCTATTTCACTAATCCTCTCTTCTGTCTGGCCTGTTCTATTAGCTAAGCTTGTTACCTCGTTTTTCAGCTCGTGAATTGAGTTTTTCATCTCTATTTGATTTGTTTTTATAGTTTCAATTTCCTTGGAAATATATTTTTTGTGTTTGTTGAGTTGTTGTCTGAGCTCCCTAAATTGCCTTTCTGTGTTTTCTTCTATATCTCGGAGGATTTTTAGGATTTCTATCTTAAATTCTCTGTCATTTAGCTCCAAGGTTTCCAATATATTTAATTTTCTCCATAGATTTTTCCTCATCTATCTGTGTTACCTCTCTTTCTTTTGTATCCATGAATTCGATTTTCTCTTCCTTAATGGCATCTTTGGCTGGTTTTGTTGATAGTATTAATGAGATTTAATAAAGAATAAAAAGTTAAAAAAATAAAAAATCGAAAAGAGTTGTTTTTTTTATAAAAAAATTAATAATGAAATAAAGAAAAATAAAATAAAAATTTAAAAAAAGGAAATTATTCTCCCCCTTCCTTTTTTTCTCTCCTCTCCCCTCTTTCTTGAGAAAATCTTGTGGTGAACTGTGAATTATATTGTACTAAATAGAACAAACAATGCCTGTAATGGAGGGCCTGAATTGGGGAGAAGTAATAAAGGGGCAAAAAAGAAAAAACAAAAGAAAAAAAAGGGCATATGACCCACAAAAAGCAAATATGAAAAAAAATTGGGTCAAGAATAAAATGATTTGCTTTTAGGTGTTGGTTGACTAAGAGTTTTGATGAAAGGAATAAGAGGGAAACAGGAAAATAGGGGGACAAATCAAAAAATTACTGTTGTATTTAGTGGAACAAGAACTAGATAAGATGGAGAGCCAGGGATGGGAGCACTGTTAGTGTGTTAAAAAGGTGAATTAAAACCCCCCCTAAATGCCACAAACATAAGTTTGAGTCCCAGATAAGATATTGTTCGTTATTGAGGTTTGAATGAGAGGATACGTAAAGGAGAAAGGAAGAAACTAATATAGAGGGAGAAAAGAAAGAGAGAGAGAGAAAAAAAAGAGGAAACCACTAAAAGAAGAAAAAAGAGGAGAGAGAGAGAGAGAGAGAGAGAGAGAGTTAAGGGTTTTGGAGTGCAACCCTCATAGAGAGAAAGGAAGAGAAAGAAAAGATAATGGGAGATGTAACACTTATGGGTAGTGTAGTTCAAGGAGAGGAAAGAGTAAGATTGGCAGAGAGTTAAATGACCAAATTGGAGGAGGAATAAAAAATATCAAGAATGAAGATAAGAGAAACAAATGAACAAATATAATAAAATGGTATAGGCTATAAAGTCTGAGTATTATTCTTGATTTTTTTTTTAAATAAATAAAATTTTATTTTAATGGGGTGACATCAATAAATCAGGGTACATACATTCAAAGAAAACATTTCCAGGTTATCTTGTCATTTAGTTATGTTGCATACCCATCACCCAAAGAGAGATCGTCCTCTGCCACCCTCCATCCAGTTCTCACTGTACCCCTCCCCCTCCCCCTCTCCCTCCTTCCCTCCCCCCACCCCCCATAGCCACCACACTCCTGTTCATGCCTCTTAGTCTTGCCTTTATGTCCCACCAATGTATGGAATCCTGCAGTTCCTGTTTTTTTCTGATTCGCTTATTTCACCCCGCACAATGCTACCAAGACTCCATCATTCTGCTATAAGTGATCCAATGTCACCATTTCTCCTAGCTGAATAATATACCATGGTGTATATGTGCCCCATCTTCTTCATCTAGTCCTCTATTTTTTTTTACAGTGATTAAGAGCCTTTAAGCAAACTCTTGGCGAATACAGCAAGAATCCATAAATGAGTAGTGTCCTTAACATGTTCCCCAAGTCCAAGTTGACCACATCACCATGCCAAATCTCTGAAAAATGCAACCCAACCACAGTTCAGTCTGTTAGGAGCTGTCACAGGGAGCAGGAGTCCAGGAAAGTTCCCCACAGGAAAAGTCCGCATGGCACTGGAATTGTTGTCACCATTCTATACTTTGCAGCTCATGTCCAAGTCCCAATGACTGCTGCTTCTAGCTGGTAATGATTCAGGTAGACTGGAAAAAGCCATTTGCAGCATATGTGGATATGGAGCTCCTGTTCTCCTCTGCCTGGAGAGTTGAGACCAGGTTGTTCTTCCCTGGAGCTCTGTGACTGTGGCCTGGTAAAGAGAACCTTGGGATACACTAAGCTGGGTGGCAAAGGTAAATTCATAATACAAATTGGCAAAAGGAGGAAAGAGATCTCTAAATTAAGAGTAGGTCCCAGCCTGAAATGTGAGTGGGGCATTGAGGTAGGAGGGATAAAGAAACACTATATATTAAGCAAAGCAGCAGAAAATAGGACTATCAACACCCACAACAGAGATCTTTGAGGGAAGAATAAAAAACCTGACTATTCAGGCAAGACATAGTTAAGTGGCCCTTGTGCAAATGAGATCAGTTTACCTGCTTCTTGGAAGAAATACCCTAGGCTCGTCCACAGTGTCGTAGATGGGGCCGATGGCCCTGGGTCCCTTCAGCCTTCAGTGGCAAACCCCAGCTTTCTGGGCAAGGTTAGGTCATAGGTGGCTGGAGCAGGGCTGGAAGAGACTGAACCCTCCCTTAGAGGAGCGAGGGGGAAGCCCACCTTCCAGTGTCCCTGTTTCCTCACAGCAGAGGCGTGTAAGCCTGGCAGGCTTTAGATCAATGACCTTCCTTTCCACTATTGAAGCAGGACCCAGATGGCATCCTATGAGACCACTTTGGGGTGTTGGAGCCTTTAAGGGTGTATCCTAAAAGCTGGTAGTTCCCCTGATCTCTATTGGGCTTTTTCTGCCTCTAGGTATCTTAAGAGCCATTCTCAGAAGATCTCGCTGAGGGGTTTGAGGATCCCCATCCGCCTATATAAATCTTTTCCATATATCTGGAGCTATTTGGAAAAAAGACAGAACAGTGTTATTAGCTAGATCTAATAAAGAAGGTAGTAGTTTGCAGGCGAAAAAGATTTGGTGTCTCCTGTTCATCAGCATTCAAAAGAAATGTAAATTTTTTTTTTAATTAAAAAGCATGATATGGTAGACCCGTCGGAGTCATTGGCCTGGTGTGCAGGATTCCTGGGTATGATTCCCGGCCAGAGCACACAGGAGAAGTGCCCATCTACCTCTCCACTCCCTCCCCTCTCCTTCCTCCCGGACCCCCTCCTCCCGCCTGCAGCCAAGGCTCCATCGGAGCAAATCCACCCTGGGCACTAAGGATGGCCCCATGGCCCCCACCCCAGTCGCTAGAATGGCTCCGGTCGTGACAGAGCAACATCCCAGATGAGCAGAGCATTCCTCCTGGTAGGCATGCCAGGTGGATCCCAGTCAGGCGCATGCAGGAGTCTGTCTGACTGCCTCCCCATCCCCATCCTCAGAAATATACAAAAAATAAATAAATAAAAGAAAAAGTACTAAAAAAAAAACCCCACAAAAAAAGGGGGGGGGCATTCCCTTGTGCTAAAGCTCCAGGGAGCATGGAGTGAGCTTGAGTATGTCCTATGAAACATAGAGCTCTATGTTTACTTATAAGTCTTTGAAGAAGGAGGAACTGCTGAAATAGTTTATCAGCATTTGTCCCTAAGACAGCAGTCTTTATAGTGGAAACACCATACGTAAATATTTGCTGTCTGTAGATTAAGGGGGGAATATGGCAAATGCTGAAAAGCCATGATCTTTGTGCCCATCCCCTCCCCCAACACCTTCCCTCTCCTCCCCCCACCCTGTAACCCCAACACTGTTGTTCATGTCTCTGAGTCTCATCTTTATGTCCCACCTATGTATGGAAACATATAGTTCTTAGTTTTTTTCTGATTTACTTCTTTCACTCAGTATAATATTATCAAGGCCCATCCATGTTGTTGTAAAAGATCCTATGTCATCATTTCTTATGGCTGAGTAGTATTCCATAGTATATATATACCAAAGCTTTTTAAGGCATTCGTCCTCTGATGGACACTTGGGCTGTTTCCAAATCTTTGCTATTGTGAACAATGCTGCCATAAACATGGGGGTGCATTTCTTCTTTTCAAACAGTGCTATGGTGTTCTTGGGGAATATTCCTAACAGTGGTAGAGCTGGGTCAAAAGGCAGTTCGATTTTTAATTTCTTGAGGAATCTCCATACTGTTTTCCACAGTGGCTGCACCAGTCTGCATTCCCACCAGCAGTGCAGGAGGGTTCCCTTTTCTCCACATCCTTGCCAGCACTTATTCTGTGTTGTTTTATTGATGAGAGCCATTCTGACTGGTGTGAGGTGATATCTCATTGTGGTTTTAATTTGCATTTCTCTAATCATTAGTGATGTTGAACATTTTTTCATATGCCTGTTGGCCATCTGTGTGTCCTCTTTGGAGAAGTGTCTATTCATTTCTTTTGCCCATTTTTGGATTCGATTGTTTGTCTTCCTGGTATTAAGTTTTACAAGTTCTTTATAAATTTTAGTTATTAGCCCCTTATCAGACGCTATGTCAAATATATTCTCCCATTGTGTAGTTTGTCTTTTTATTCTGTTCTTATTGTCTTTAGCTGTGCAGAAGCTTTTTAGTTTGATAAAGTCCCATTTGTTTATTCTGTCTTTTATTTCACTTGCCTGTGGAGACAAATCAGCAAATATGTTGCTGCGAGAGATGTCAGAGAGCTTACTGCCTATGTTTTCTTCTAAGATGCTTATGGTTTCACGGCTTACATTCAAGTCTTTTATCCATTTTGAGTTTATTTTTGTGAGTGGTGTAAGTTGGTGGTCTAGTTTCATTTTTTTGCAGGTAGCTGTCCAGTTTTCCCAACACCATTTGTTGAAGAGGCTGTCTTTACTCCATTGTATTGTCTTACCTCCTTTGTCAAATATCAGTTGTCCGTAGAGCTGTGGGTTTATTTCTGAGTTCTCTGTTCTGTTCCATTGATCTATGTGCCTGTTCTTATGCCAGTACCATGCTGTTTTGAGTACAATGGCCTTATAATATAACTTGATATCTGGAAGTGTGATACCTCCCACTTTTTTCTTCCTTTTCAGGATTGCTGAGGCTATTCGTGTTCTTTTTTGGTTCCATATAAAGTTATGGAATATGTGTTCTACATCTTTGAAGTAAGTCATTGGTATTTTCATTGGTATTGCATTGAATTTATAAATTGCTTTGGGTAATATAGACATTTTAATGATGTTTATTCTTCCTAACCATGAGCACGGTATATGCCTCCACTTATTTGTATCTTCCCTGATTTCTTTTATCAATGTTTTATAATTTTCTGAGTACAAGTCTTTAATCTCCTTGGTTAGATTTATTCCTCGATACTTTATTTTTTTGGTTGCGATGGTAAAGGAGATAGATTCCCTGATTTCTCTTTCTGACAGTTCATTATTAGTGTATAAAAATGCCTCTGATTTCTGAGTATTGATTTTATATCCTGCCACCTTGCCAAATTCTTTTATCAAGTCTAGTAGTTTTTTGACTGAGACTTTAGGGTTTTCTATATACAATATCATGTCATCTGCAAATAATGATAGTTTTACTTCTTCTTTTCCAATTTGGATGCCTTTTATTTCTTTTTCTTGCCTGATTGCTGTGGCAAGGACTTCCAGAACTATGTTGAATAAGAGTGGTGAAAGGGGGCACCCCTGCCTTGTTCCTGATCTTAAGGGGATTGCTTTTAATTTTTGCCCATTGAGTATGATGTTGGCTGTGGGTTTTTCATAGATGGCCTTTATCATGTTGAGGTATGTTCCCTGTATTCCCACTTTGCTGAGAGTTTTGATCATGAATGGGTGCTGGACTTTATCAAATGCTTTTTCTGCATCTATTGAAATTATCATGTGGTTTTTCTCCTTTCTTTTGTTTATGTGATGAATCACATTGATTGATTTGCAAATATTGTACCAGCCTTGCCTCCCAAGAATAAATCCTACTTGATCATGGTGTATGATTTTTTCCATATATTGCTGGATCCGGTTTGCTAATATTTTATTAAGGATTTTTGCATCTAAGTTCATCAGGGATATTGGCCTATAATTTTCTTTTTTTGTGTTGTCTTTGCCTGGTTTTGGAATCGGAGTTATGCTCGCCTCATAAAAGGAGTTTGGAAGTCTTCCTTCCTCTTGAATTTTTTGAAATAGCTTGAGAAGGATAGGAGTTAGTTCTTCTTTGAATATTTGGTAGAATTCACTTGTGAAGCCATCAGGCCCAGGACTTTTCTTTTTTGGGAGTTTTTTGATAGCTGTTTCAATCTCATTTGTTGTAATTGGTCTGTTTAGGTTTTCTGATTCTTCCAGATTGATTTTTGGAAGATTATATGATTCAAGGAATTTGTCCATTTCATCTAGGTTGTCTAGTTTTTTGGCGTACAGTTCTTCATAGTATTTTCTTACAATATTTTGTATTTCTGTTGTGTCAGTTGTTATTTCTCCACCCTCGTTTCTAATTTTATTTATTTGAGTCCTCTCTCTTTTTTTCTTGGTGAGTCTTGTTAAAGGTTCATCGATCTTGTTTACCTTTTCAAAGAACCAGCTCCTGGTTTCATTGATCCTCTGTATTGTTTCTTTAGCCTCTATGTCATTTATTTCTGCTCTGATCTTTATTATTTCCTTCCTTCTACTAGCTCTGGACTTTACTTGTTGTTCTTTTTCTAGTTCTTTTAGATGCAGGGTTAAGTTGTTTATTTGAGCTTTTTCTAGCTTCTTGAGGTATGCCTGTAATGCTATAAACTTCCCTCTCAGGACTGCTTTTGCTGTGTCCCATAAATTTTGAGTTGATGTATGCTCATTATCGTTTATTTCTAAAAATTTTTTAATTTCTTCTTTGATCTCAATGTTAACCCATTCATTGTTTAATAATGTGCTATTTAGTTTCCAAGTGTTTGAATGTTTTTCAATTTTTCTATTGTGGTTGATTTCTAGTTTAATGGCATTGTGATCAGAGAAAGTGCTCGATATGATTTCAATCTTCTTAAATTTGTTGAGCCCGCTTTTGTGCCCTAACATGTGGTCTATTCTAGAGAATGTACCATGAGCACTTGAAAAGAATGTATATTCTGCTGTTTTAGGGTGAAAGGTTCTGATGATATCTATTAACTCAAGTTCATCTAATATGTCCTTTAAGTCTGCTGTTTCTTTGTTAATTTTCTTTCTTGAGGATCTATCTAATGATGTTAATGGGGTATTGAAATCTCCTACTATTATAGTATTGCTGTTGATCTCGCCCTTTAAGTCTATCAAAGTCTGCTTTATATATTTAGGTGCTCCTATATTAGGTGCGTAGATATTTATAATGGTTATATCTTCCTTTTGGATTGCTCCCTTTATCATTATGTAGTGACCTTCTTTATCTCTAACTATGGTCTTTGTTCTAAAGTCCATTTTGTCTGATATAAGTGTTGCTACCCCAGCTTTTTTTTCATTTCCATTTGTGTGAAATATTTTTTTCCATCCTTTTATCTTCAGTCTGTGTGCATCTTTTGATTTAAGGTGTGTCTCTTGTAGACAGCATATGTATGGGTCCTGTTTTCTTATCCATGCAGCTACCCTATGTCTCTTGATCGGATCATTTAATCCATTAACATTTAAGGTTATTACTGATATGTAATTGTTTATTGCCATTTTTTTTCTTTAAAACTGTTTTTCTCTTTTGCTATATTCTTTTTTTCCTTTGATCTGTTTACCACAGGTCCCTTAGCATTTCTTGCAGCCTTGGTTTGGTTGCAGTGAAATCCTTGAGTTTTTTTTTGTCTGTAAAGCTTTTTATTTCTTCTTCAATTTTAAATGATAGCCTTGCTGGATAAAGTAGTCTTGGTTGTAGGTTCTTGTTCTGCATTACTTTGAATATTTCTTGCCATTCCCTTCTGGCCTCAAGTGTTTCTGTTGAGAAGTCAGAAGTCATCCTTATGGGGACTCCTTTGTAGGTGATAGTCTTTTTTTCTCTAGCAGCTTTTAATATTTTCTCTTTATCATTTAGCTTTGGTAATTTAATTATGATGTGTCTTGGTGTTGGTTTCTTTGGGTTTCTCCTTAATGGAGTTCTCTGTGCTTCCTGAACATGTGAAATGTTTTCCTGCCTTAATTGGGGGAAGTTTTCCATTATAATATGTTTGAACAAAGTCTCTATCCCTTGTTCTTTCTCTTCTTCTTCAGGAACCCCTATGATGCGGATGTTATTTCTCTTCATGTTGTCACAGAGCTCTCTTAGAGTTTCCTCAGACTTTTTGAGTCTCTTTTCTTTTTTCTGCTCTGCTTCTGTGCCTTTATTTATTGTGTCCTCTAACTCACTGATTCGATTCTCTGCTTCATCCATCCTGCTTTTAATTCCTTCCATTGTATTCTTTATTTCAGATATTGTATTTGTCATTTCTGTCTGATTCTTTTTTATTATTTCAATGTCTTTTTTTATATTTGTTATCTCTTTATTTAGGTTTTCGTAATGGCCATCTATGGTGGTTCTAATATCTTTGAGCATCCTAACAATCATTATTTTAAACTCTGCATCTGGTAATTTGGTTATATCTGATTCACTTAGGTCCTTTTCTGGGGATTTCTCTTGGTTTATTTGTGTTGTATTTCTCTGCCTCCGCATTTTCTCTTCACGAGAGTGGCTGTGATCAAGTGCTCGGGTGCACAAGGGTTGGTGGCTTTGGCCTTTGCCCCGCCCCCGTGTGTGACGTTATGCTCGGTCCTAAGGGCACTGGCGAGCACCTTTGCTCAGCTGCGGGTCTCCGCCTGTTTCCGAGCTTTCGCCCTGCCTTTGCAGGATGATCCCACTCAAGGAACAGCTGCTAGCCTTGGCTCTACCGCCAGACAGGGCTGCGTGCCCAAGCTCAGCTTCGTAGCGCAACTCCGCCTCTTCTGGGCTTTTGGCTCCACCCTCGTGGGAGGAGCCGGCTCCCAAGTCAGATTGCAAGCCTGGGTTGCACAGGTGGGGCAGGGATGTGTTCCTCTGCCCTTGCCCTGGGGCTGGTTTCTACCCTTTCTGGGTTTCCCGCCCTTCTCCCGGAGGCTGGATTATAGGCTGCCGGCAGCTGAGCTTGACCGCTTTTGCACGCCCCCTTCTCCCTAGCCGGGCAAGATTGAGCTCACACCTGAGCCCACTGGTGGCCAGCCGGCTTCCACCCCTGCCAGCAGAACCGCGCTTTTGTCTCCCGCTGCCGCCCGCTCTCCGGTGCGCCCTCAGCCGCGTGGGTGGGGGTGTTGCAGCTCGGACCCTAAGACTCACTACTGTAGACCCGAAAGCTCCCTCCTTCTATGCGACTCTGCTCTGAATGCTGCGGGGGAGCTTGTTTGGCTGCTCTCCTGCTTCCCTTTGCTGGTATTGCTGTTTCCGGGGGAAATATTCACTTCAGCTTTGGGGAGTGCCTCGTCTCAGGGGTGAGGGTGGCTATCTCTCAAAATGTTTCTCCCTATGCCTCCTAGATTGCACTCTCTTCCTGTTACTGTGGTTTTCTCCTCTCTCCTCCCGTCCCCAGGAGCCCCAGGTGAGTGTTTGTGAGAGAGATGTTCTGCATGGTCCCTTTAAGAAGGATCCTGGGTCTGAGAAATCAGACTCTCTCACAAACAGTATCCTGACTTGTTTCCAGCTAAATACTGTCCTTACGCTTCTTCTGGGCTCTGGGGCAACAGGCTGGGGCTTTGTTCCTGGGGCTCAGGACCCTTTCCCCTCTGCTAAACTCACTTCCCGCCACGCGAGTCTCTCCCTGCTGCCCTTCGCTCCGAGAAGCTGGGCAGCCCTCTCCGCGTTTCTGCTTTTCCTACCAGTCTCTGGGTGGCTTCTTCTGCATTCCTGGGTTGAAGAGTCCTTTTAGTTTAGTCCAAAGTTGGTTTTTCCAGCTGATAGTTCATAAAATTAGTTTGTAATCCACATTGGTTCTGGGAGGTAGATGCTGGTGCGTCTGCCTACTCCAGCGCCATCTTGTCTCTCTCTATTATTCTTGATTTTGAGAGGTTATCTTCTTGCCTTTTCTTTTCTCTTCCTCTTCCTGGTCAGTGACTCTGTACTTCGGGTTCTGCCCCTTTGGCATACTCAGGTAGAGGTTTGCAGTTGATAAGTCTC
Source organism: Saccopteryx bilineata (assembly GCF_036850765.1). Lineage (NCBI taxonomy): Eukaryota > Metazoa > Chordata > Mammalia > Chiroptera > Emballonuridae > Saccopteryx > Saccopteryx bilineata. The sequence goes on along the minus strand of NC_089499.1, from coordinate 54,206,046 downwards.
TATGGCGATGTTGATTATTGTGCTTCAGTCTCGTTGGCAGTGGAGGCTCATTAGCATTTATAGGCTCCACTAGTGAGAGAGTCTATGTCCCTGGAGCCTTTCTCCTAGTCTTTCCTTCCTCAATTAGTAGCCTGATAATCCAGCTATGGGGTTGCTGCTGCCTCTGCCTGGATAGTAAGAGGCTCAAAGAGCTGGCAACTCCCCACTCTATTCCCACTCAGCACAGGGCTCTGGGTAAGGCTCTGTCAGTCAGAGCTGCTAGCATAATCAGGCGGGGCTTCCGCCCACTCAAAGACCTCTGGCTCTGCCACTCTGTGGGATAACACGGGCACACAATGCTGAGGCACTTAGAGGAATCTCGCCCACTATCTGTGTGCACAGATCAGGATATCAGGCAGCAGTCTCACACTCTGAGTGAATCGCCCACCCGCACGGAAAAGTTCCAGCGTTGAAATTGGCTCTTGCTCCGTCCTCGTGCGTGGCTTTCCCAGGGTGCTGGGGTGGCCCAAGATTCCTCTTTTTGATCTACACAAAGGCCCCTGACTCTGCCCCTCTGTGGGATAACACGGGCGGGCACTGCCGAGGCACTCAGAGGAATCTCTCGCTCACTATCTGTGCGCGCAGACCAGGATATCAGGCCAGCCGCCTCACCCTCTGAGTAAATTCCCCACCCGCACGGAAAAGTTCCAGCGTTGGAATTGGCTCTCACTCCATCCCCGTGCGTGGCTTTCCCAGGGCGCTGGGCCACCCGGAGATTCTGCTTTCGGCCCACACAGAGGCCTCTGACTCTGCCCCTCTGTGGGGTAACATGGGCGCCCACTCCTGAGGTGCTGGGAGGAATCTCTCGCTCACTCTCCATGCACGCCGACCAGGATATCAGGCCAGCCGCCTCACCCTCTGAGTGAATCCCCCTCCTGCATGGAAAGGTTCCAGCGTTGAAATTAGTTCTCACTTCTTCTCCGTACGCGGCTTTCCCAGGGTGCTGGGGCAGCCTGGAGATTCCGCTTTTGGCCCACACAAAGGCCTCTGACTCTGACTCTCTGTGGGATAACACGGGTGCCCACTCCCGGGGCTTTGGAAGGAATCTCTCGCCCACTATCTGCGCGTGCCACCCAGGAGATCGGGGAAAATGGCTGCCTCACTTGTCTTTCTTTGTCTGGGTTTGGTGTGAATGTTAGCTTGTGTTGCCCGGGTTGCCACAGGAACAGTTTTTCCTCGGCTTGGATCTCTGTGCCACAGCCTGGTTCAGCCGTTTGTGCCGCTGCCTGGATCTATTCACCCCCTTTGCCCGCCTCAGTTTCTATATTCTCAGTTCCCAGTGAAAGCCGCCCTGTTGAGGTTAGTGAGGAAGGTGGAGCATTTCTTACTCCCTATTTCTTTTGGGGTTTGATTATATATTTAGCCAATTTTTCACTCGACCATACCTTCGGGTGTATTGCGAAACATCTGGAGGCTCCAAGGATAAGTTTTTCAGTTTCTGGTTGAAGATCTTGTTGAGTTTTGGGGGAGATTTATCGGTATCGCTTCCTACTGCGCCATTACTCTGATGTCCGGATATATACTTTTTGATTCAAATTGTCATTACCTTTCGGTCACCCCAAGCAGAAGTTTCAATGATATTGCTCAAGTTAACTTATCTTACAAAAATTTGAGAATGGCTGCACATTTCAGGCGAATAGGGAACTTTCCAGTTCCTAATGGAAGTGCACCCACAAAAACTTGACTACTCCTTTCAATAAATGAGAGGACACAAACTAATTTCTTAATTCATCCCAGGATACATGACAGAACCATGAATCAAAGATCAGAATTTTGCTTGATTTAGTCACCAAATGTCACTCAATTCTCAGTGTCATGTAGCTATAACACCTGGATGTCTGCCCATCAGGACTCCGGCCAAGAGAAAACTGCTTTTACTCAAGCCCAGGGAATCAGAGAGGGGGGGTTAAGACCTCCAAACTTTGATTCTAATGTAGCTTTTCTTTATTTTTTTGTAATTCTTGACATCAGTAATCTGTTGTTCATTGAACTTTTTGGAATAATAACAATCCATGACATAATTTATTAGAAGCCTTCTGCAGAGACATCTGTAGACTGTGGCACAGACAAGAACAACACAGGCAAAGTACAGGTACACTTTCTGGGCTCAATTCTGTTTGCTCAGTTTGTATTTAATTTACTTATTGCTGCTGGCAATTTTGAGAATATATTCATTGCACATCTGCACTGAAATTGTGTGGTGAAATTTACCCCAACTAACACTTTGATAGAATTTATCTTACATTGGAAAAGCACTTGAAGGAAAAGGGATGAGAGAGAATGTCTCCAAAACTAAAGGAAGTTACAGCTACCTCACTCATCTGTTAGCAATCTGGCCTAACAAAATGAAAAATATGTAATCTAATATAGTATTACTATATTCCTATAGTTATTAAGTGTAAATAAAATTAATGAATACAAAGGACTTTCAAATTCATTATATAGGGAGGGGCAAACGTAAGTTTACAGTTGTGAATATGTGAGATAGAGTTTATTCTTGTATTATTATTTATTATTACATTATTTTTCATGCAAACAACTGTAAATATACATTTTCCCTACTCTGTATTTTACAATTATTTGTAATGGTAATAAAATAAAGATAAAAGCCTTGGATAGTTGAATTTTTATTAACTGTAAGATTTTAGTGTTTTCAGTTATTGCATTTTTACTTTTCTGAGAAACAAGTTGAAACCTCTAATTTGTTTCATTAAATGACAGATATTACAAGAGTTTATGAACTCATCATGATTTACCTCCCCATCAAAATTTTATATATTGCTCACAAATGAACTCCACTTAAAAGTTTCTGATTAACACAATTATTTCTGAGTGTTCTTAAAAATAATTTAATTTAATTTGACAATATCTGGTTTAGAAAAGTGAGATTTGGAAAAATAAAAAAGTAATAATCATTAATAGGGTATAAAATAGATTTGTTAGTTTACCTCAAAGGGGGAGGAAGATTGGATGATGGACTCAGTTTATAACAGAGGAGAAAGAAAGGTACAGAAACAGCATTATAACTACAGGAGTAAAACAGTTAGAACCAGTCTGAGACTATTATGGACCCAAGTCAGGAGAATGGTAGAGGAGACCAGGGTGTGGGCCAGCGTGTGCCCCAAAGCAAATCTGTGAAACTGTGTGTGAGATTTTTGTGCTTCAGATGGTTCTCATTCCAACTGAAGAAAATATTACTGGCAGAAAAAAAAATTCACTACACTTCGCTTGCACGATCGGCATCTTTGAATTATTAGGAATTGGTAAGACTGGCTTCCAGTAGGCAAAGTGGACAAGTATGGATAGGATGAATTCCAATAATTCAGAAGGCAACCACCATCAAAAATTCTTAAATTATAACAAAGAGCTCATTACTTTCTGTCCTATCAGACATTTAACATTTCAAAAATTAATAGGTCTTATCTTAACATTTTTGAAATTATATCAAGGCCTTCTCATGACTATGATGTCCTAGTTACTGACCCATATTCCAACTTCATCTGGTGTCACTTTCCGCCATGCTCACCACACTGCAGCTGCCCTGCCCTTGTTTTGTTATTTCTGTGCTCAAATCTCTTCCTGTACCTAACCTCATGTTTTCTGTCAAAAGTTTCTTTCTTTCTTTTCTTCTTTCTCCTTACTTCTTATCTCCTCCCTCCCTCCCTCCCCCTTCCTTCCTTCCTTCCTTCCTTCCTTCCTTCCTTCCTTCCTTCCTTCCTTCCTTCCTTCCTTCCTTCCTTCTTTCTTTCCTTTCTTCTATTATTTCTTCTTTCCTTCCTTTTACATTTTTCTATCTTTTTTTCTCATTTTATAATTAGTCCCTTCTCACTTTAAGGTCCCACCTGACCTGTTACTCACTTAGAGATGCATTTACTGCCCTGCCCACCACATCTAAAATAGGTTTTCCTATCATATCCCAGATATTATCTGCCCAAAGTCTTATTTTCATCTAAGATCTATGAAAATGAGAAATTATTTGTATTCATTGTTCACTTCTTTTTGTCTCTGTCCTCTATTAGAATGTAAGCTTTGTAAGAACCAGATTGGTTTTCATTTTATTAAAGGATGAATTACCCGCAAATGGCAGAAATTGAATATATAACTTCTGTGGGAAAAAGAAAATTATCAGCAAATAGCAGAAATTAAATATAAAACTTCTAGATGTAGCAGCTTTAATGAGAACCAGGTCAATATAGTATGCTGTATTTCTGTGCTGTCCTGGGATCTTCTGGGAAACCATCACTACCTGTGAAATGTGATATTAGTGAAAAGGTAAACCTTTATTCCCACATTAGATCAAGGAACAAACTGTGTTTGGGAATAAAATCAAACTTAAACTAGGAAATGTTGCTATCTATGAATGAGAATGATAAAAAGTACAAAAACAATTCCATTAAGCAAAATTAACTTGGTTGTAAGGACTTTCCTTCCTGTGGATTTTTCTGGAATTCTCACTTATGCATAATAGGATATAACTCACTCTTATAAAATAGGCAAGCACTATAAAAGTGAAGGCTATGGGGAGAAAGTGATCATAGACAAGATGTTCTTCTTAAAGAAGAGCACATCTCTATAGTTTCTGAATTTGATCAAATTCACTGACAAGTACATTTCTCTGATAATATTATATGGAATTTTTTTGGAGGTAAATAATGGGTAATTTAAAAAGAAAAAAAAAGCCAGGTTGAGAACTTGAACATCAAAGATTCTACTTCTCTGACACTAGAATAAAACTTCATTTTTGCTTTTAGATAATAGACAAGCAAGAATAAGATAGTTTTAGGGAAATGTTATTTTTTTCTGTACCATGATGATAGAGCTGTTGATTTGGTAAATATTTGGTTCTTTAAAATTTACTTTTAATGTTCACACGAAGTAGGATTCACTAGAACCAATATTATAGATTTCATCAAAAACAAAACTTTTTAATATAATGCCTCTTTATAACATGGTGTTATTCTTATTAAATGTATTGGCCTGATTCATCAGCTGGGAGCTATAAAAGATGAGAAAATGAGACCAAAATAAATCTCATACATAAAATAATTCTCCATAGCTCTACAGCTGCCATATGTTTTTAGGCTATTGATATTTACATATATCACAATAATTAAGTCTGGACCATGAATTCTTATGACTGTCCAAAAACATTTCAAGGGTGTATACTAAAGAGTTTCTGTTTTTCAAAACTGTTTGTGAATCATTTTAATAGTGAAATCAAGACAAGAACTACACATTTTCACTCATTACCAGTTTCATAGAATCAATGGAACAAATATTACTTTCTCTGCAAAGAGATCAGCATGGTTTTCCTCCCAGATTCTCTCATTTTCTACTCTAATTGTTGTATGCATAAATGTTTGAGTGTGCTTATGCATATGCATAAAAAAATGCATACACTACCATTCAAATGTAGAAAGAATAAAATACGATGACCTTTTTTCCATAAGTGAATTTCTATAAAACTTTAACTTCCTAAGGGAAAGTAACTGATTATGATATAGATATTCAATCACATTAGTCACCGTTCATATTTGCTATCAAAACTGTTGATCCCATCTCAAAGGGTGTTCCATCTTTCTCTTTTCAAATGAAGTTTTACGTTAGGTGCACAGAGACGCCTATCCATGTCCATAGCTTTAAGGAAGAGTCCTTTGGTCTGCATGCTTTCCTCTTCCTGGCTTCTAATAAATTCTGGATGATCCCTAACTTGGCTTAACTAGACTGAGCCACTGCTGCTGAAATGTCAAGGCTGGTATAACTCACCGTCTGTTCCCTTTCCCTAGGAACTTAGCTCTGCCTTGGTTTTCTCCAATGCTTCAGATCCTGTGAGTTGCAAAAATGTCTGCCATCCAGGACCTGGCTTAAACTATTCTGGTCAAGGCTTCCATCTCAGCACTCCTATGCCCTCACCATGGTGGCCCCAGCCTCACGGCAAGCTTGGCACTCACCCCCAGCTGCCGCCTGCACACTAGAACGTCTAGGTTCCTCTTCCTTCTTGTGCAGCCCTGACACTATCTCATGTCTACTCTCTTCTTAGACATTCCAAACCACTCTTCTCTCCTCATTTTCAAATGACTACTAGCAAATCCTTTTCAAAGGGAAGAACTTGGCATGGTGTTTAGCAAGAAAAGAGGTTTCACAGCATGCCTTAAACAGCAGGCCCTAAAGCAAAAAAAAAAATAAAAAAAAAATTCTGGGTACCTCTCTTGCAAGAAGAAAAACTTTTAAAGGTTATCTTTAAGGGAGAGTAAGGCTGCTAACTGAAATACACCTATTTCATATATTATTTTTAATCCAACATTGGCTTCTGCCTGGTTAGGTGAAAGAACCATTGGAACTTAGCGATTCTGATGTTGTTACTGATATAGTCAGGGTATGGAGATAGGTTTTCTCCATAAGAAAAAAGTAAGTGAACAATGAGGCCTGAAGCTGAACAGTGAATGTCATTCTAGATCTTGCTCTATTTTTACTTGAGGTAATAAATATGACCAAACCTCATCCTAGAGTGGATACAAAGAAATTCACTTACCGTTAGGAGGATGTACCAGAAAGTGTTTTAAAAATAGACTTCTAATATTGTATATTATGCTTAGTTTAGATAAAAGTCTTTCATTTACCATGCCTGGTCTGATTGGTCAATTGATGACAAAAAATAATTTTTAAAAGAGTCATTTTTAAGTGTTTGCTATAAATATACTATTTTTAACTCTCATTCATTCTCCAATACTTTGAAGTGGGGCTGTATTTCATTGAGGTTTTTTTTATTGTCTTTTGTTTTTGTTTTGTTTTATTTTTTAGCATGAGTTTGCTGATTAAAAACCTATGTTCATTGTCTTGTGTAAATTATAAATATATATTTAATATATTGGCTTTTATTTCCAGGTTGTCTTTGTTAAGTGAAATGAGAATTTACACATATTTGCAAAATAGTCCAAGACTAGAATCCTCAGAGTATTCCCTACCAAATTGTGTTTTTCTATACATAATTCAAGACTCATTTTTGCAACTTGCTTATGTATTTTGAAAACATTAACTATAGTTTAAAAAGAACTGCTCTCATTTTATGTTCATATTCCATCAGGTGGTATAAATAATGAACGAAGTAATAAAAAATACACCTAAAAAATAGATTTGGGGGAAAAACAAATATTATTCTTGGTAAGCATACAGCTTATCTGGTTGTAGCAGAAATGGAGAATATTAGACCATAATTTAGTAGCCTTGAGCAGTCCCTGGGTGTATACACAAGTTATAGGATTTGCAAAGGAAATTGATATTCTTAGTTAATCCACAAGGTTAATTAAATGGAGACCAGTTAAAGGGGCTTCTACCATATTTTAAAACCTTTTTTTTTTCACAGCAATACCATTCATACATATATAATGTATTTCTTTTTTCTTTGCTTTTTATTTTTATTTTTTAGCTTAGTTGAATTCAATAGCCTCTGAAACCCCTTCTGGCAGACACATACTCATTGTGGTATTAGGTGAACAAGGACTGGACCCTGAATTCAATGAGAGTCTGAAAGGGGATAGCAAACACTCGTCCATATTTTATGGGTTAAATCCCACCAAGCACAACAATTAAAAGTATATGCCTTCACCAATTAGAAATAGGGCCCACATTATTTATTTTTATGTCCATTCCCCCACCCAATACTTTATTAATATACTAATGCATAATTTAGAGCAAGTTGTAAAGACATAAAAACAGCTGGATAAAAGTGTGTGACCTCATCATTACTTGTCAGTCTATATCATTTACTACTTTTTAAAACTGTTCTTCACTCCAGTGGAAGCAGGTTAAATCTAAATCTTTTTCCATCTCCTGAGATTTCCGATGCGTCTATGAATTGCTATGTTAACCGGATAATATCCTCTGTTAACTCTGATAATGAGTAGATATTATTATTTGGCCTTCCACCATTGATAATTAATTTTAGGCCATTATTATTTTCTCACAGATTTCCCCTCATCTTCCTGAAACTTAGAGTAAACACAAAATGAAATAATTATTTAATCGCTAACATAGTATCTATTATTATTAAAGACAGTTTTCTTAGTCTTTTAAACTAGGATCATTTTTATTATTAGTTTCAAAATTATTAAACTATTTCAGCATTAAACATGTCTGGTACAGGTCCTTTAACAATGAATCTTGGAGTTTTTCAGGTCACTTTCCAAACTTTTAGTTACAATTAAGACTTGATGAAACACTTTTTAAGAACTTGTACATAAGAGAATGTAAGATTTTAGATGGAAATGTGAATCACTTTTTTTAGAATTATCTTTCTGCTTATTCCTACTAATTTTTATTCATTTTAATAAAATTGCTAGCCCAGCGCCTGACACATATTTGACACTCAGAAAAGTTTATAGGATTAATGTACTTGAGGGGGAATAACTGTTTAGTTAAGGATTCTGTTTTAAGTGGGGTTTTTTTTGTGAAATGTTTTCTATTTTTTTTTTTTTAATTTTTATTTATTCATTTTTAGAGAGGAGAGAGAGAGACAGAGAGAAGGGGGGGGGGGAGCTGGAAGCATCAACTCCCATATGTGCCTTGACCAGGCAAGCCCAGGGTTTTGAACCAGCAACCTCAGCATTTCCAGGTTGATGCTTTATCCACTGCGCCACCACAGGTCAGGCATGTTTTCTATTTTTAAGGAGAGAGAGAATTTTAAAAACAATAATGTAGTGTTATTGGAAACTGTGGCAATTATCCAGTCCACCTTCTCCTATTTTCTGATGACAATTACAGCCAAAGAAATTACATAATTGAACCAACAGCAAGTTAAACTGACTTCAAACTTTTAGATGTATTATTAAGCCACGTAGTTTATTTGGCCAGAAGGACTGATGTAATAATTGACATGCAGTAAGTATGTGTTGAGGTGAAGGCATTCCAATAAGGGCTGAGCTCCTGGAGACTTGACTTGGGGTGGTGAACATATAATGCAGAGTGCAGAGAATGTGTTGTGGAATTCTGCACCTGAAGCCTGCACAATTTTGTTGACCAGTATCACCCTAATAAATTTGATTTAAAAGTAAATAAATTAATCAATATGTATTATTATTGTTTTTTTAAAGAAACAAAACACAAAATTCTTACCCACAAAAATTTTTTTAAACTGTGATTTGGAGTCACTGGAATTTTATTCTCAAGGACTGAAGTCTGGGCTGAAAATACTGACTGCAGCGTCATTAGCATCAGTTGTTATACCTAATGGCATGTATTAAATGAGATCCCACAAAAAAGGAGTTAAAACAAGAGAAATAATAGAAATAAGGATAGAGTCCTGGTGAAGACTTATTTATTAGTGAGAAAGAGAGAGCCAGGGAGGAAAAGGCACCTAGGAGGAGAACAAAAAATAAAAGTTTATTGAAAACCAAGGGGTACAAAGAACAAGAGGTGGTTTCATAATCATTTCAGACCCCACGTAAGATTTAAAAGAGACCATTGAAATTAGAAACTCAGAAACATGGGAGATTTTTGTAAAAGTGCTTTGCTACTAAAGCAGTAGCATATTAAAGGCCACAGTGAACATTGCAAATGATTTTGAAAAGAAGAAAAGATAGGGACGGGAGATACAAATCAAAGACCAGCTTTTTCCAGAATGTCTTCTGCGAACTGCACATTTTTTAACAGCTAGAACTTGACAAATATAAAGGAGAAAGTTGGGGCAGAGTTCAGTTATGAGATATCATAGGGAAACAATTTAAAAAGTTAATTTTCCTACATGACTTCCCAGAAAATTTACTAGGCAAATGGGAATGGAGAATATCTGCAAGGGGGTGTATTTGCTCATCTACTTTCTAAAATAAATTTTTTAAAGAATACATTTTGGGTTTATTTTTCTATATGTTACTTAAGACATTTTGTTGTGGAATAAAAAGAAAAAGCTGAGATATTTCACACTAACAGAAAGAAAGAAGAGAAAGAGCAGACATTTTGGAAAATTTGTTCCTTATTTTTATTGAGACATAATTGATATGTAACATTGTGTAAGTTTAAGGTATACAATGTCTTGATCTGATACATTTATATATTGCAAAATGATTAACACCATAGGTTTAGCTAACATCTTCATCAAATTACATAATTACCATTTTCTTGTGTGTGGTGAAAACATTTGTAATCTATTCTCTTAGCAACTTTGAAATATACTAACCTGTTGTTTTTTTTAAGTTTTGAAGAGTTTTATTAAAGGACAAAATTTATTAAATATTCCAGCCATATACAGCTTACATGGGTCAGTCCCAAATCGAGTGCATCTATAATAGTCTAGGGGCTGGTTATATACCCTTAATTATACATAGGTGGGGAAAAAGCCTGACATCACGGCATAAGCTTATAACCTTTGTTTTCTCCTATACAGGTTTGGGAAAAGGATGAAGGGAGGGGAGATGGGACACAATTCATTAGCAAGTTTATAACATCTGTCTATAAGATTCATAAAAAGACATTTCTTCACATTAAAACTTATAAGGTAACACAATTATAAAAATGTCACTTCACATATTAAAAGACATTCCTATTAACTATAACAACCATGTTGTACCTCAGATCCCCAGAGCTTATTCATCTTAACACTGGAAGTTTGTGACCAACCCCTCCCCACTTCCCCCATCCTCTGCCCCTGGTAACCACCATTCTAGTTTCTGTTTCTATGAATTCAGATATTTTAGATTCCATATTTAAGTGAAATCATACAGTATTATCTTTCTCTGTCTGACTTACTTTATTTCCTTTAATGTCTTTAAGGACCATCCATATGATAGATTGAAAGAAATCCTATCTGAGTTGAAGCCTGAATCCCTCCTACCCCAAATTAAGTCTGATCAGATTTGAAGATGAAAGTATTGCAATTTCAATATGTTTAAAGTTTCGATGTAAATAAAGCACTTCTGAAGTCCGGCATATAGTCAGATAATGACAGAGCCATGCAACAGAATCTATTCATTTTATTTTATTTTTTTACAAACACAGCAAGGAAAGATGCAACAAAGGGAAGATCTAACAAAATCTGAAATATAATTGGTAAAGCTGATTAAAGAGAAGAGAAAGCATGAAGCAAAGAAACCTTTAGGATTAGGGATATAATGGACATATAATATTGTATAATTTTAGGGTGTGCACACTTGGACTTGATACATTTGTATATCATGAATTGATTAGCTAACTCCTGAATTGCATCATGTAATTTTCATTTATTTTAAGAGATGACAAAATTTGAGATACTCTCTCTTAGCCACTTTCAAGTATATAACACAATATTATTGACCATAATCACTAGTCTCTATATTAGATTCCTAGAATTTACTTATCTTACAACTGGAAGTTTTTACTCTGGCCAACATCTCCCCTCCCGTCCCATCCCTTGGTTCCCACCATTTTGTTGTCTGTTTCAATACAGATGAGATTATATAGTATTTGCATTTCTATGTCTGACTTATTTTATTCAGCATAAGGTCCAACAATGTTATCACAAATGGCAGGATATCCTTTTTTCTTGTGGCTGATTCTTAAAGATAAATAGATGGATAGATAGATGATAGATAGATGATAGATAGACAGATATATATATATTGATACTTATATTTCCCCACATTTTTTTAATCTGCTTTTCTGTTGAGGCACATTTAAGTTGTTTCCATATCTTGAAATCCTATGAAGTACATTTACTGACCACAATAGTATAAAACTAATAATCAATTACAAAAGGAAAACTGGAAAATTCAGTTATGTGGAGATTAAACAACATGCAAAGGAACAATCAGTGGGCTAAAGAAAAAATCAGAAGAGAAATAAAATATTTCTAGAGACAAATGAAAATAGAGCATACCAAAACCTATGGGATAGTGCAAAAGCAGCTCTAAGAGGGAAGTCTAGAATGATAATTGCCTATATTAAGAAAACGAAAGATTTCAAATAAACAGCCTAACTTTACATAGGTTTTCTAGTCAAATAACTAGAAAAATAAGAACAAACTATGCCCACAGTTGGCATAAGGTAAGAAATAAAGATCAGAGTGGGAATAAATGATATAGTGACTCAAAAGACAATAAAAATAGTAGGTAAAACTAGCAGCTAGGTAGTTTTTTTTTTTTTGAAAAGATAAGCAAAATAGACAAAGCTTTAGCCTTTAGCTAGACTTATTAAGGAAAAGGAGAGGCAATTCAAATAAAATTGTAAATTAAAGAGGAGACATTAAAACCGATACCATACAATGGAAAGGAACATAAGAAATTAGTGTGAATAATTATACACCTGCAAATTGGACAAACAAAAAAAGATGGATTCATTTTTAGCAAGTACTTTTGCTGGTCTTATATTGATGTTCATTTGCTAGGATCCCAAAATCGTTTTAGGAAATGTTGGTGTAAACATTGTTAGAAGAATGCACTGGTTAACACTGAAGTTTTGTTTTGTAATTTTTAAAAATAATTGTTTTTAATTCAGCAGTAATGCTGTAGGGAGTCATCTGCCTTTGCTTGGCCCCATCTCATACATGGTTTGCTTTGCAGTTTGGCATTTTAGAGCTGTCTTTTTTGGGTCAGTCTTGAATAAGTTATCTTCGCATGTAACTTGACAGAAACAAAATGCTACCCTTGCCAAAAATGTCACCTGTACTAGATTGGCATTATGGTTGAGATTATCAGTATGAGAATAATTCCCAAAGAGCTCTCTTTGTTTTTATCTCTGAAATGTTACTACATGATGGTATCTAAGAGGATAGACTTGATTATTTTATTAGGTAAAACTTTAATGCAAAGTATAAGAAAAACAAGGCCTAGGGCAGATAAATTCTGCTTTAGTCATTAAACATTGTAGCTGAAAAGGAAAATAGAGTTCATTGAGCTCTGTGAAGTGAATTTAGGAGAGTCCCAGTTCCAGAACCACTTTGGTGAGTGGAGTGAGCTAAATCAGTAGGTTCCTGCTTCCTCGATGTTTCTTCCTCCATAGCATTTCTTCAGGTTTCCTTTTTTAAAAATTTTAATTTAGAAAATTAAATTTAATAGGGTGGCATTGATCAATAAGAGTACATAGGTTTCAGGTAAATGTTTCTGTGCATTTGAACTGTTGATTGTGTTGTGTGCCCATCACCCAAAGTCAAATCACTTTCTGTCACCGTGTATTTGTCCCTCTTTACTCCCTTCCCCCCATCCTTCCCCACACCCCCCTTCCCCTGGTTAACCCACCTTTCTTTTTATATAGCAATCTTCTTTATTAGATTTAAAATTTTTTAAATGATTTAATCTAAATCTTTCATAATAAAAAGTGCCAAATTAGTTTCTAAAGAATAAAATGATTTTTCTAAGTCATAATTCAAGTAAAAGACATAACTGGAATGAGGATTATGGTGTCTTGAGCTTTAGTGCATAGTGCTTCTTATTTCTCTTTATTCTGTTAAAGATCTGAGAACCCACTTAGAACACCATAACAGGACATGATGGCTTTAAAAGATTGATAAAATGAAATAAAAGAGTTCTAAAGAGGATTGAATTCATCAATGATTATCCTTGCCTCATGAATTTTGCCTTCATATACTTTTTTTTCACCTGTTTGAGTGTATATGAACATCGGAAGTGATAAAGAATTAAAATAATAAAATAAAATTTTGTCAAATGCATGAGATTGTTAATCTATATAAGGGTTCTCAACTTCAGCACTATTGGAATTTGGGGGCTATCATAGTTTTTTGCTCTCCTGTGTATTACAAGATGTAGAACAGCATCCCTGGCCTCAACTCGCTAGATAACAGGAGAGAGATCTGTCAAGACAATCAAAACTGCCTCCAGACAATGTCAAATATCCACTGGGGGGGCAATGTCACCCCTGGGTGAGAACCACTCATCTTAATAATGTAGAATCTAGATCGGAATTGAGAGACCTAACCAAAGATATCTTACCATCTGTTAGTTATTGTGTATGGACATTTGTTTCAAAATTTTAAGTAGTACAATGAGAAATTTCGGAAATCCTAAGGAAGAAGGTTGGGGCTGTGAAAAGCGAGGCAAGTGTGGGAGTCAAGGCTTAGAATAGAGTGATGAAGTGGGCTGCATGTGAACTGACGGTATGCTTGGTGGATATGGTGTGGTCAGTCAACACAAATATTCAATATTGTCATTTCATAGAGCTCAATTCTCACTAACCTCTTTATGTGGTCCCACAAATAATGAGCAGATAAGAGTTAAATATTTGATTTTGCTGCCTGGACAAGGCAGTCAAACTCTAGCACAGAGCATAGTGATGGGGATTGGGTTCTTTAATGCTTGCTAAGTTGACACCTGGATGTATTTTGAAGTGGAAAATAGAAAAAGTCATGAATGAAGAAAGGACTGTCTTGAGGAGTAGGCTATGGCATTCTCCATTTTAAACCTATTCTCTTACTACCAAAACCAAGGAGATCTGTAAAGTAGCTTCCCACTGATACAATAAAAAGTAGTTACTTTTTGGTTTATTTTTAGTTGTTTTGACTTTGTTTTGAGTGAATGACTGCTATCTCCAGTGTGGAATCATCCTCACGACAGTGGTGGATCACTTGTTTGTGCAAAGCATGACTCAGTTTTTCCCATTCAGATAACCTTTATAATATTTTTTATATTTGCTCTATAGTCATTCGTATTAAAAAAATTCTTACTTTTGGATTTTGACCTTTAATTATTCTGTAAGGTGGCTGGGACTGTGATTATCTTGCCTGCAGATACAAAGAGCCTGGCCACAACAGGAGAGAACAAAGCCAGAATGCAAAAAAATACAAAGGCAGATAGAGCCTGAAAGACAAAGAGCCAATGACTTCTTTAAGCACCTTGATCAGGTTATGTCTGAAGCTAGTGCTTCCCCCTTGGACATCCAACGACAAGAGTCAACAAAATTACCTTTTTTATTTCTTTTGGCTCATATAGTCTCTGTTGTTATCACTTAAATTGGTGAAAGTGTGCAGAGTACAGTGGATATTCTCATCGAGCAAATGTGGGAAAGGAATTGCAAATGCAATGACATAGCAAAGTGACAGCTATCAAGATGAAAGACCAACAGTATACCAATAAGGGGCGGAAAGTCTCATGAACACCTAGTGCAGGAATAATGAACATGAAGAGTAAGCATGCAAGTTATCTTGCAAGCCTGATTCTCAAGGACAATCAAGGCATCAGAGAAAGATGACCTCATAACAGACTGAAATAGAGACGATAATGGAGGAGGAAAATGTCCATAATCAAACCAGTAACTTTGTCCTTCTATTCACCTACTGTTTGTAAATTCTGATGATAGAGGACCAAGAGTTCTATTCACTTGCATAAGGATTGTATGATTTACTTATCATTTACAACATTTACAAATCATCTACCAAGAGGGAGGATTCTGACTCTATGAAGACCAAGTCTCTGGACTTCAGACTGTATTAGAGATTTTGGTCTAGGGAGGAAAGAAACAGTTGAAAAAATCATGCACACTCTGATAGCTATTGCAGATTAGGTTAGTGCAGAATGCAAGTGGAAATTTACTCTATTACTGGCTTCAGTTGTGACAGATAAAAGACAATGTAGACTAGCTTAAGTAGGGGAAAAAGCTTGCATGGGGGATGCATTCAGTCATGGCTAGACTCAGGAGATCATATCATGGCACCAGAACTCTGTCTTTCTTGCTACCTCTTAATTTTGTTTGCTTCTGAGTTGCTTTTATCTATCTTTGGGGGATATCTTTCCACAGTGTAAGTTAACATTAGTAGACTTCATGAGTCTCATGCCATCTTCCCTAAATGACACTGACTGACTCTGCTTTCATCTTAGGTTCATGTCTGGACCAATCTCTGTATCTAAGTGGATGAGCTTCAGCCTGTTCCATGTTCCACTTCTGTAGCTGGATGCTGGGGCCATGAGGCTGACCAACCACTACGATAAAAAAAAAGAGAGAGGGAGTTATCTAAAGGACAAGCAGCTGTGTAGTCATTGTCACTTATTGTCATTATTAATGTTAGTCTTCATCATCCTTATTGTAGATGTCCTTAGGTCTCCTAACACATCGTGGGTGGGACCTGGAAGCTATTAGGTGACATCTGAGCTAATACTTAATGAGTAAGTGTTCATAGGATCACCACTAGGTTAGGATAAAAATCAAGAGGACACATTAGTGTAGAGAATCAGTGTAATTACATAGGCATGTTTCAGAAAAATTTACTAATGTTTATATATGCACAAATATATTATCATTTATTGAGAATTGATTATGTGCCACGTATTTACTAAGTAAGCTCTTTAATGATCTCATTTAATTCTCCCATCTTTATGAGGTAAATAGTACTCTTTTTCTCACATTGCAAAGAATGCTCACTGAAATTAAGTAATGAACCCAATGAGCAAGTGGCAGAGATTGAATTGAAACACAGGAAGTGTGAAACAAGAACTTGAATATTTAATATGACTTTGTACTTAAGGTGAACATACATTTCTGTTTATGTCTCTTGTCACAATATAATTACTAATAAAATCCCCTTTTACTCCAGAAAATGGCCAGATTTGGACAGTGAATTATATAATCACCCGAACACTGCCCACTTCATGGACATAAACGAACTCCCATATATTTTATATACATGTCTTGCATTCAAAATAATTTAATTTTTTTCATTTTATGTGAAGAGCTTCAGATTTACAGAGAAGTTGCAAAGATAGTACAGAGTTCTGATATACCCACATGAAGTCTCCTCTATTAGTAGCTTTTTCTTACATTAATTTGTCACAATTAATGATCGAGTTGATATAGCATTGTTCATTAAAGACCATATATTTTCTTAGTATTTGCCTAATGTCCTTTTACTGTCCCTGGATCCCATCCAGGACATCACATTATTTAGTTGTCATTTCTTCTTAGGCTCCTTTTAATAGTAACAGTTTTTCTTGTTGTTAATGACATTAACACTTTTGAAGAGTACTGGTCAGATATTTTGCAAACTGTCACTCACTTGGGATTTCTCTGATGTTTTCCCCACAATTAGAATGGGATTATGGGTTTGGGAGAGGAAAACTGCAACAGTAAAGTATTAATTTTATCACATCACATTCAGCATATATACTATTATATTAACATGGTTTATCACCATTGATAATATAATAACCTTAACCTTGATCACCTAGTTGAAGTAGTTTTTGATATGTTTCTTAACTATAAAGTTATTCTTTGAAAATGTTTATTAACCTTTTCAAGGTATGTATATATGTAGAAAATGCATACATTTTAAGTGTTAATCCATTACTCTTAACAGATATATTTACCCATGTAACCATTATCCCAATCAAGATGTAGAACATTTCCATTGACCTCCTAAAGTTCTTTTAGCTTCTCTTAATTAAATATTTTGATTTTAAAGAATTCTTTCAGTTATAACTGAATCAGAAGTGCCCCAATCTAGCAGACGTATCTCACAATTTTGAAATGCTCTGGTAGTAAATGGCTGTGTGATTAACTATACTCAATTCTACCAGGTTACTTTTTATAGGTTGGCTATCTAACCATTCATATATCTTCCCTGAATGAAGTAATTAGGAAATGCATCCCTGCCACTCTATGGACTTAAAATCTTGTCCAATAAGTAGAAACATAAAGATGAACCTTACACCATAAGTAGAAATGTGGGTAAATCTCCTAAGAAAAGGAATGAATTCTAAAATGTTACAAAGAACCAACAGCTTCTGAGTGTGTGACAGAAAAGAAGAAAAATTATTTGACTTTGAGTGATGAGCACACAATGTAATCAACCATTCAAATGCTATGGAGATGTTCACCTGAAACCTAGGCACTCTACTGATCAATGTCACCTCATTAAATTTAATGTAGGACATTTAAAAAAATCCCTTAAAAATATGAGAAGAAGCCTGACATGACTTTGACAAACCTGGCATAAAGAAGACTATTCTGGATAAAATCATGGATACCACCTTCTTAAGAGAAAAAATATAAAGCAAGAAAAGCAAGTGGTATTTTATATTCCAGGGTTTCTCAGGAAAGAGTGGACCTGAAGTAGGAGTGAGACAAGTGTGATCTTTTTTTTTTTTTTTAGTGAGAGAGATAGAGACGCATAAGAAGGGAGAGAAATGAGAAGCATCAACGCATAGTTGTGGCACCTTAGTTGTTCATTGATTGCTTTTTCATATGTGCCTTGATGAGGGGGGGTGTGGGGGGCTCCAGCTGAGCCAGTGACTCTGGGCTCAAGCCAGCGACTTTGGGATCAAGCCAGCAACCCTGTGCTCAAGCCATGTCATGTCTATGATCCCATGCTCAAACCGGCAACCCTGTGCTCAAGCCAGTGACCTTGGGTTTTTGAACCTGGGTCTTCAGCATCCCAGGTCAATGCTCTATCCACTGAATCACCACCCAGTCAGGTTAGACAAATGTGATCTTAACATCCTAAGTAAGATTTTATATCAGCGTTGCAAAGAGAGGTTTGTAAAGTGCTTTTGTAAATGCCTTTTTGAAACTCTTAGTTATAACATTAATAACTGTTAGATGAGAAAAATAAAGCTTTATAAGAAGCAACACAAGTATAACTGTAATAGTTCATGAGAAGATATTATGCAAGTTTACATCTTAATAACAATTACAAAAGTCATGGCATGTAATTAGAAATGAAAGAACTGTTCAAACTCAGATTTTAAAAAAACCTTTTCAGTTTATAGATGATAAAAACAGGTAAGAGAAGAGTTTAATAGTTTGCCCATATCCTGATATTTTTAACCTTTTACATCAACTTTATTGATAGATTATTTAAATAAACAAAAATGTACACATATTAAGTATGTAGACTTAGACTGATGTTTATAAATACATAAACTAAGCATAAAACATTATATAATAAAAACATCATAATCAAGATATAGAATATTTCCATCATACTCCTGTTTACTTGGAGAGGTCCATTATACTCCTGTTTACTTAATCCATTCACTATACCTAGACCATGGCTTATCTGCTACTATTATACATTAATTTTGACTCTACTAGAATTCTGTGTACAAGGTATCATGACACACACTCTTTTGGGTCTTTCTTATTTTACTTGATATAACATTTTTGTGATTTATCTATGGTGTATATATCAGTGATTTGTGTCTTCGTATAGCTGAATTAAGTGTACCACAATGTATTTATCTTTTTAATGGACATTTGGATTGTTTTCATTTTGTAGTTATTTTGAATAACACTGCCATAACATTTATACAGAAATCTCTGTGGACGTGCATTTTTATTTCCTTGAGTAGGAACAGTAATGTTGGTTTGCATGGTAAGTGTATGCTTAATGTTTATAAGAAACTGAGTTTTTTTTTTAATTTTTTTCCATTTTTTTGTTAGAAATTAAATTTAATGGGGTGACACTGATTAATAAGAGTACATAGGTTTCAGGCAAACACTTCTATAGCATTTGAACTGTTGATTATATTGTTTACTCATCACCCAAAGTCAAATCTTTTTCTTTCACCATATATTTGTCCTCTTTACATCCTCCTTCTCCCTCCCCTTGGTAACCACTTCACTTCATCTATATCCATCTTCTTAGATAAAAAATATTATGATATATTCCTATTATTTTTTCTTGACTTTTTCTTTCTTTCTTTCTTTCTTTCTTTCTTTCTTTCTTTCTTTCTTTCTTTCTTTCTTTCTTTCTTTCTTTCTTCCTCTCTTTCTTTCTTCCTCTCTTTCTTTCTTTTTTTAGAGAGAGAGAGAGAGAGAGAGAGGAAGGGAATGGGAAGAGGAGAGAGATGACAAGCCTTAACTTGTAGTTGCATTCACTTTAGTTGTTCATTGATTGTTTCTCATATGTGCCTTGACTGGGGGTGGGAGCTTAAGCCACAACCTTGGGCTTCCAAGCCAGCAACATTGGGCTCAAGCCAGGTACCTTGGGATCATGTTGATGATCCTGCACTCAAGCCAGCAACCCTATGCTCTAACTGGTGACCCCATGCTCAACCTGGCAAGCCCACACTCAAGCCAACAAAGACCATGCTTCATTTGGTGACCTCAGGGTTTCAAAGAAGGGACCTCCTTGTTCTGGGTTGATGCTCTATCCACTGAACCACCACTGCTCAGGCAGAAACTGAGAGTTTTCTAAAGTAATAGCACCGTTGCACATTCTGAATAGCAGTGCATAAAAGTACTAGTTCCTTTACATCCTTGTCAACACTTAAAATGGTCATTTTAATTTTAGCCATTCTAATAGATAATGAGGTCTCATTGTAGTTTTAATTTGCTTATACCTGATAACTAGTAGTGTTGACCATCTTTTCATGTTCCTACTGTCATCTGTGTATTCAGTGAACATAGATATTCTTTATTGTATGTGTATAATTTTCTTTATATACAAGTCCTTTAACAAATATATGTTTTGTGTAATTTTATTTATTTCTGCTCCCTTCTCTTTCATTTTCCTTTTTCTTTATTTTATTTTTTGTGAAAGGAGGGGAGATAATGAGACAGACTCCCACATGATTCCCAACTGGGATCCACCTGGCAATCCCTGTCTGGGGCCAATGCTCAAATCAAGCAAGCTATTTTTAGCATCTGAGGCTGATGCACTCAGGCCAACAAACTCATCCTCAGCACTAGGAGTGATGCTTGAACCAATAAAACCACTGGCTGTGGGAAGAGAAGAGGGAGTGAAGGGGGAGGGGGAGAGAAGAGATGCCAATGGTTGCTTCTCTTGTGTGCCCTGACTGGGAATTAATTGAACCTGGAATGTCCATATACCAGGCCATCACTCTATCTACTGAGCCAACCAGTCAAGGTCTTTTATTTTTTGAATCTGTGTAAAATTGATATTTTTATTAATTTTTTTAAATTAAATTCACCAGGGAAGCCATACGGACCTGGAATTTTCTTTGTGGGAAGGCATATATAATTTTATTTATCTTATTTAAACAGCTTTACTTAGATATATTTTACTTATAAAATCTACCCATTTCAAGTTTATAATCTAACCATTTTTAGCAACTTTACCAAGTTGTATAACTATCAACATAAATTAGTTTTAGAGCATTTTTATTCCCTTAATGAGAGCTTTTATTCCCATTTCCAGTTAATTACAATTTCTACCACCAGCCTCAGGCAATCCCTGAGAAGGTTTTTAATCAAAATTAAATTTAAACAGATATAAATCTTTTTATATTTTCTTTTTTTTCTGAACTGGTTTTGGTGTGTCTTTCAAGGAATTTGTCCATTGTATTTAGTTATCAATTTTTTGATATAAACTTTTCATACATTTCCTTATTATTCTTTTCAAGAATGTAGGATCTAGGGTGATGGTTTTTTTCTTTTTATATTGCTCATCTCTGTCTTCTTTTATTTTAATCTATTCAGCTAGACATTTCAATTTTATTAATCTCTATAAATACAGCTTTTGGTATTAGTTGATTTTTCTCTTCTTTTGCTCTTTCTAGTTCAATGATTTATGCTCTTTATTCTTTCTTCCTACTTACTGTGGTTTTAATTCCTTTTATCTTTCCAGTTCCTAATGCAAAGTTTAGATTGTTAAATTAAATATACTTTTTTCTAACATAAGGATTTAAGCAATAAATCTCTCCCTAAAATCTGCTTTAGCTACACTCAACAAAATTTGGCAAGGTGTTTTTTATCAGTCATTTAAAAACATTTTGTAACTTATCTGGATATTTTTGTTTGAATTGTGAGTTATTTGGAAGTGTATTATTTAATTTTCAATTACTAGGGGATTTTTCAGATATTTTGTTATCAATTTATAAGTTAATGCCATTATTATCAAAATGAGTCCAGTACTTTTACATGTATTAAGACTTGTTTATGGAACAATATATGGTTTAATCTTGATTCAACTTTTGTGTTTCATCAAGTTCATTAATCTATTCTTTTCTTTTGTGCAATTGTTATTATACACATGCAATGAATTTCAGACAATGTATTTTTCAGCTCCAGACATTCCATTTGGTTGTTTTTTATATAATTTACTTCTCATCTGTTTCCCTCTAATTCTTGAACATATCTACAGGAGCTGTTTATATTTGTTTTCTATTGCTGTGTCACAAACTACCACAAATTTATTGGCTTACAACAACACTCATTTATCTCACAGTTCTGTCACAGGGAGGTATGGGTGGGCTCTCAGCTCAGTTGTCTGCTGAGGCTCTCCCAAGGCTCAAGTCGAAGTGTTCGCCAGGCTGGGCTGTTATCTGGAGGCTCTGGGGAAGATCCACTTCGAGGCTTATTCAGGTTATTAGCAGAATCCATTCCTTGCAGCTGTAGGACTGATGTCCCTGTCTTCTTGTTTTCTGTCATCCAGCAGCTAGGGCTACTTTCGGGTCCTTCCACGTGGCTTCTTTCCTTTCAGCACCAGAGTCTTCCTCTTGTCAAATTCTTCTCAGTCAGCCAAAAAAATAAAAATAAAGTATCTGTGTTTAAAGAACTTATGTGATTAGGTTAGGCTCACCTAGATAATCTCTCTCAATGTCAACTGATTAATAACCTTAATTAAATCTGCAGAACACCATTCACCATGTAATATAATATGATCATGGGAGCTATTTTGCAATTCTGTACCACACTGTTTTATTGTAGTTGCCTGCTTTTTCCAAAATTTGTCATTGTTATATTTGTTTTATTGACTACTTTTTATCCCCTACTTTTTCATATACTTTACAATCTTTATTGGATTCTATACAGTCTAAATGTAACCTCTTTTAAAAAGTGTTAAATTTTGTTTTGGCAGTCATCACCTTACTTGCAGATCAGTTTGATCCTTTTTAGGTTTGTTTTTAAGACTTTTTCCACTTGATATTTAGCCCTACAACTAAAATGTAACCTTCTTGGGTCTCTGCTGAATACTCTGAGTATTCAAAAAGATTTCTCCCTCTGGTGGGTCAGAAACTCCCTCATCTCCCACCTCTGTGTGAGCTCTGTTACATTTTCCCAACAGCTGTTATATTCCTGGGTTCCCAGCTCCTTTTTCGTATTTTCACAGTTTATTGCTGAGCCAGAACTCAAGGGACCCCAGTACAGATTTCTGGCCCTCTTTTTTTGAATAACTACTGTCTTGTACTCTTCTCTGCAAATAACATCCTCCTCGGCCTCCCTAAACTCTGATCTCTGTCTCCTCAACTTAGCCAATCTACCATGCTTAGCTTGGGTCTGAAAAATAGCAGTAGGCAGAAAGTCAGGACATTCATAGAGCTCTCTTCATTAGTTCTCCTTCACGGATCACCGTCCTGAGTTGCTGGTTGCCAGTGTCTTTAAAAAGTTTCTTAATATATCCTAACTTTCTAATAATTGGCAATGAGAGGGAAAGTCTGGGACCAATTACTCCATCATGGCTAGGAGCATAAGTCCTCAATCGAGACTGATTGGCTGAATGAATGTCTACAAGAGCTTACTGCTACTTTCCCCCAGCAGATATGGGACTCAACCCCGATTCTTATGCTTTATATGCTTTTTTTTTTTTTTCATGGGAGCAGGGTGTCCTGAGGGACTGAAAAATCAATATCTTTATAGGATAAAGAACTTATATGGCTAAGACACTAGTGTCAACTTGTGTTACATAATTTCAAAGCATTTACAATCATGAAAAATCACTCCATATCACAAAGAAATCAAGGCTTACAAAGAACATTAGTGATTATCCTACAGAATATTTTTTTTACTATTAATAATATGTATATTTTGGTCTTATAAGACATATAATATTTAGACAGAGAGAACTGTCCAATATTTTGAACATTTTAACAATAGATTTATAACAACTGTTGAATGTATTGAAGGACATAAAAGTTCATTTGGATGAACATGTGTAGATATTATGAAAATAGAGCTATTATAAAATATAAAATGCTCAAATAATATTTACCAAAATATATCATACCTCGGTAGACTGTGATAAAGATTACACTGATACCATAATGAAAGGGATTCTCGGGAACCATGAAGGAAGGAAGGTATGCCGTTGGCTCACTCCAAATGAGATGTTGAACTTTAACTTGATTCCGGCAGGTGTTGTACTTGGCAGTTTTAGGGTTTAGAAATAGGGAGCAATTTGGTCATTAGTGACAGCTCAGTAACTCCAACAGAACATGACACTGGGAGAGAGAGTCCTGGCAAAGACAAGGCAGCTTGTGGTACAGTGGAGGTATTCACAGTTGCATGATAACCTAGATTGCTGATTGCAAACAGATTTACTCTACCCCTAGTATGTACTGTGCACATGATTGTGGATATGGACAGAAAGCAGAATTTGGACAAATGACTACCTGTTGTTCACTGGACATGCCCTCAACTTGCTTCACCCAGGAAGAATAATCCTAGAAATACTCTGCTGTTAAGGATAAGTGTCTAATACACAGACAGGCAATAGAATATAGTAGTTAAATGCATGGTTACTAAACTTAGACATGGGTGTGAGCTCTGCGTCTGTACTCACGAGCTATGTGGTATTTAAAATATATAGACTTTGGAGATAGACATTCTGGATTCAAATATGAGTTTTGGTGCTTCCTAGCTTTATGACCTTGGCAAGTTTCTTTTTTTTTTTTTTTTCATTTTTCCAAAGCTGGAAACAGGGAGGCAGTCAGACAGACTCCCGCATGCGCCCGACCGGGATCCACCCAGCATGCCCACCAGGGGGCGATGCTCTGCCCCTCTGGGGCATCGCTCTGTTGCGTCCAGAGCCATTCTAGAGCCTCAGGCAGAGGCCACAGAGCCATCCCCAGCACCCGGGCCATCCTTGCTCCAATGGAGCCTCGCTGTGGGAGGGGAAGAGAGAGACAGAGAGGAAGGAGAGGGAGAGGGGTGGAGAAGCAAATGGGCGCCTCTCCTGTGTGCCCTGGCCAGGAATCAAACCCGGGACTCCTGCACGCCAGGCCAACGCTCTACCGCTGAGCCAACCGGCCAGGGCCGGCAAGTTTCTTAAAAACTCTGAGCCTCAATTTCTTATTCTGAAAAATAGATGTGATAATAATAATAATACTTACCTTATATATGTTGTAGATTAAATAAATTCTTGCTTTATTATGAGGATTTTAAAGAAATCAACATGTGTCAATCTGGGACATTTTAAGTGCCAGATGTGTTAGCCATTATAATTATTTCTTATGTAAAATTTTAATAAGAATAATAGCAGTCTCTCTTTTATAGGTTTGACTCAGAGATTAAGTGAGTCACTGCCTGTAAGCTGCCCATTCTAATACCCAATAGACAGTAGATGCTCAATGAAAAAGAATAACCTGCTCACACTGGTCATGGTTAATTCAAGAAATCCATGAGGTTCAACCAGCAGGTTCCAAAGCCTCCATTGCCCACAGATAAGCAGGTCTAGAGAATACAATGGTGTGATTATTCCCAATGATAAAGCAAACTCTATTATTTTAGAATTACTACTAACTTTAAATAGGTAAAATATTATCTCCTATATATTTTATATGTGTTAAATGCATATAAAAACTGATGCTATTGATGTATTTATCATGAGATGAACAAAAATTGTGCTTTTAAGACAATTTAAAATTCTATTAGTTATACTTAAGCCTTCCTAATTTTTAATTTCATTTCTCACTCAACTGACCATTTGAAGTCACTGTCATTTGATATCATATGCTCAAGGTCTGGATCCACATCAAGAGCTAACTCTGTTACACTCCATGTCATAGAGTACTAAATTTTCGATAGTTCATGCTCATGGAATATAACAATCAGTGGCTATTTTTTTAATTATCTGATTATCATTAGTAGTAACAATCTAAATTAGCATCCTCAATTTTGAAAGACCCTACACAAATTAAATACTAGCTTAAGCAAAGAATAGAATACACTTGGGTGCCACAATGTAGTGTTCAAAGGCAAAGCAGCTTCAGGGATTGCTGGATCTAGGGTGTAAGTTAGCCTCATCTGTTGCCACCAGAGCCACTCCAGCGCCTGGGGCAGAGACTGAGGAGCCATCCCCAGCGCCTGGGCCATCTTTGCTCCAATGGAGCCTCGCTGCGGGAGGGGAAGAGAGAGACAGAGAGGAAGGAGAGGGGGAGGGGTGGAGAAGCAGATGGGTGCTTCTCCTGTGTGCCCTGGCCGGGAATCGAACCCGGGACCCCTTGCACGCCAGGCCGATGCTCTACCACTGAGCCAACCGGCCAGGACCAAAACGTTGTTCTTATAAAATCAGAATAATATAACATTTTCCAAAAGACCTAAAGTGTGTTGAGGATAGGGGCCCCTCCTTTTCCCAACTCCTACACAAATTGTCTGTGAATAGTAGTAATTCTGTGTTACTACCTTAATTACTTCCGTGAAGTCCAGGGATGAATTCCATTCCCATCCTTACTCTCATCATCACTATAGCTAAAAGAATCCCATGATCCGACAAGCTAAGTCTGGATTATGGGAAGTGGTGTCTAATTTCTCAAATCTTAAGTAGTGGAACATTGGAAAAAGAGCATATCCAAAAAGAAATTGATGAACTCAACCGGCCTTTAAAAGAAAGAGGGATAGATGGTAGTCAAGAAAAAAGTCTTCTATATCAGGAAATATCTGTGATGTTCTTTGGATATCAAAAAACTGACCTCCTATATATAAAGCAACAGAGTATTTGGCCTAAAGAGCAACAGGGCCAAAGGCACATGGCCTATTTTAATGAACTTTGGAATCAAAAAAAGGTAGAGAATTCAATTCAATCTCATCATTTTACAGATGGGGAGACTAAAATCCAGATGGGAACAGAAATGCCAAGGGATACACAGGTAGTTGGTGGCAGAAACAACAAATTACCTTTATACTGACTTGTGTGTGTGTGTGTGTGTGTACAAATACATCTTTCTTTAGTACATTAACAACAAAAAGTATATAGTCTTGTTTCTGGTTTTCTCTTACCCTCAAATCTGTTCGGTATAGTTTTGCTGCACTCCAACAGAAATCCTCATGAAGAGCTGAGTTAACCTTCCTAAGTCCACACTGGTCCCCGAGGACAGAGCTGTCATCTTCCCTTCTATAGTAACTAAGGCCACTTGTTGCTTTGAAGGGCCAAGCTTGGGCGGGACCTGCGGGTACACCTTTGAAAGACAGTTTCTTAATTGATATGCAACCTGCTCCGTCCTCCTAACTTTGCCCCCACATCTCCAGCCAGAGAAAGAGAGAAAAAAGCACCCCGAATAACGGAGGAGACTCCGATTGGCCCCTCTCTCTTCCTCCTACTCGCACCTCTTTTCTGCTGTTTCCTGCCCTCGGAAACCTGTCAGCAGCCCAGAAGCACGACTGGAAACGGGTAGGAGGAAGCCTTACACCTGTCAGCGCCAGAGAAGAAAGCGCGCCCTGCACAGTTCCATCTCAGCTGCTCCATCTCTCTCGGAGAAAGGAATGGGGGCGAGTCTGGGGTTACCATCACAGATTTCGTGGCTACTTGGGTTAATGGACCCGGCTCCGGCCCCAGGAAACCTGAAGACTAAGAATGTACTTCCATTCCTGACGTTTCCCGTGGGCTTGTCTCCGCACAGGACAGCCCAGTGCCCAGCCCCCGAGAAGTCTCTGGGTAAAGGTTTTGTAAGTCATGAATCGGGTTCCTGTGTGTATGTACGTTTTTCTTGGGAAAAACTGGTAGTGACGGATCAGAGGTGGAGACGGGTCTTTCCCTTGTCCTCCATCACTGCTTTCCCCACCTTGATACTCCCGGCGTTCTCCCGGGGCGAACCCAGGGGCTGCGGACCTCCGCGCTGGGAGCTGTCGGCACCAGACTTCCCGGCCTCATTCTAGGGCTGATGCCACCGTGCGCGTGAGCGCAGCGGGCGATCGAGAGGCTTCTCCACAGCGAGATGAGGGCAAGAGCTCATCCCTCGCTCGAGACCCGCAGCCTCTAGATTCCCTGGGGACCGAGAAACTCCCAGTCGCGGCACTCCCCCACACTCCCCGCGGCCGCACACCCGTCCCCCCACCGCAACCCCCCGCCCTTACCTCAGCACGCAGCCCCTCCCTGCGTGATGATGCAAACCAGTGGGGAGGGCGGGCACTGGGAAGGGTGGGGAGAGGCCGAGAGCTAGCGAGGGAGGGAGGGAGTGGGAGGAGGAGAGGGAGCCCAACGACCATTTAAAGCGATAGCAATCCGTGCCCTCTCCCCAGTCCTGGGCTCTTGAGGAGCGCGAGCGGCAAGCCGGAGAGCGCCAGCGCGAAGCGCCGGCCCGCGGACCCGAAAGCGCACGGCGCCCCAAGCTGGCAGGCGCTGCGGGACCCCCCACACTCTCCGGCCGCCCCTCCCCGGGCGTCCCCACCCTCCGTGCCAGCCGGAGTCCCTGGGCTTCCCTGGAGGAGCGCACCCTAAGGGGCCCGGACCCCGGCGAGCCCGCCACCGTCCCCTCCGGCGCCGCCGCCGCCAGAGCAGCAGCCGGAGCAGCATGGTCCAGCTGGGGAAGCTGCTCCGCGTCCTGACTTTGATGAAGTTCCCCTGCTGCGTGCTGGAGGTGCTCCTGTGCGCGCTGGCGGCGGCGGCGCGCGGCCAGGAGATGTACGCCCCGCACTCCATTCGGATCGAGGGGGACGTCACCCTCGGGGGGCTGTTCCCTGTGCACGCCAAGGGTCCCAGCGGAGTGCCCTGCGGCGACATCAAAAGGGAGAACGGGATCCACAGGCTGGAAGCGATGCTCTACGCCTTGGACCAAATCAACAGCGATCCCAACCTGCTGCCCAACGTGACGCTGGGCGCGCGGATCTTGGACACTTGTTCCAGGGACACTTACGCGCTCGAACAGTCGCTCACTTTCGTCCAGGCGCTCATCCAGAAGGACACCTCCGACGTGCGCTGCACCAACGGCGAACCTCCAGTTTTCGTCAAGCCGGAGAAAGTAGTTGGAGTGATTGGGGCTTCGGGGAGTTCGGTCTCCATCATGGTAGCCAACATCCTGAGGCTTTTCCAGGTAGGGAGGCGCTCCCTCAGGGGCAGAGCACGCCGTACCTTCCCGCGCTTTTAATCCTAAAAAAGCTGGTTTGGACTCCAGGGGTACGGGGTCAGGTCAGCCTCGCGCCTTTCCGCCCCGGAGACCCTGCCGAACCCCTCCCACCCCACCCGAGGAGGTGCCTTCCCCGCTTGTCCATTTCCCTCCCATCTCCCCTGTCCGCGCCTCACTCCATCCGGCTTGACATCCTGGATTTATGGCCCCATTTACAAGAAGCAATCTGCGAAAAACAAGGCGATGATTTAAATGGGTTTGTATTTGAGTGAAATATGGTCCGAAACCAGGCTTGTAAAAGTGCCGGGCTCCAGTGAGAGCCGGCGAGGCTCATGGAATGGAAAGATGAGAAGACGCCTTGAACCTGGCATTTCTCAACTCCCCGGCTTCCCGGCCCCAAGCCGCCTGGCAAGCCGCAGCCTCCTCGGAAACGTTCACGAAGAGCTTAGAGAAGCGCTGCTTATACCGAGGGCTAGGTCTTCACCTGCATGTGGACGTTCATTACCCATCTCTCTCTGGTTGGATTCCCCGACCTGTAGCCCGTCTCCGCGAGGGCCTGGGTGGAAGGCGCGGGGACGCTCCCCGAGTGGGGAGATGCCCCCGCAGACGTGACCCCCTGGTGATTTGCAGTGAGCAAAGGTTTGCACCGTCTAAACGGCATTTGCAGTCCAGCCACTGGCAGGAGCTGGGCGATCAGCTTTCTACTCCTGCCACTTCGGAGCCAGAGATGAGCTCATGCTAACTGCGAAACAAAATCGCTTTCGCTGCCTCCTTCCTCCGCCCGTCCTTTCCCACGACCTCCCTATCGCAGCCCCCAAATCCAGTCCTTGGCTCCTGGGACGATTCCCGGGGCGCAGAGCAGTGAGAGGGGTGCGCTGAGCAAGGCCCGGTGGTCCGGCTCCAGGCGCCGGAGGGCAGCCGCGAGAGGGGAGGAAGGGTGACGGGGCAGCTGAGCGGGGGGTTCTACCGCAGTGCTCCCGCACCGCCGTGCCCGCGTCCTCTGCCCCCTGGCTCCTGAGCTGCCTTGAGTACAAATGAATGGCTCTGGGGTTCAGACATTTAGTTGCAGGGTCTGCGAGACTGTGGCTTCCTTTCTCCTTGTTTCTCCCTGTTTCTCTCTCCTCTTTCTCCCTGCTTTCCCTCCTCTATTTCTCTCCTCCCTTTCAATTTCTGCCTCTTTTCTCCTTCTCTACACCCATCTCAAGCTTTTTGTTTATTTGTCTTGAGATGATCCTTTCCTAATGCACAGCTCTCTCCTGCCGGCTAGTACCCAGACCCAAGTAATCCCTTCTCCAGATGTTCCAGCGACTCTGGTGCCCTTATGCTCCCCGTATTAAAGAATTGGCTCTCCATTAAGTGCTTTTCCTAGTGGTGCTGGGTTTCTGGAGGGGACTCCTCGTGAGATTCAAGCTGTCACCACATCAGCTCCCGGGAGTGGGAAGTTTGTTTCTGCGCCAGAAGGAGGGGTGCCTTCCAAGGCTGCAGCCTGGTACAGTCTCTCTGAGGTCTGAGCCTCCCGAACACCTCCTGAGGAGGCCATCATGGAGATCCCTAGATGTTTGCAAACCCAAAAGTGCTTTGGGGACAGTCTTCACTCTGAGTTGGTGCTTTCAGGAAGAGCTTGGGTTGTTGAGAGCAAAACGCCGAAGCTTTCCTCATCCCTGAGCTCAGAGCTAGACAACTTGAGGGGGCATCGCTGCGGAGAGAGTGAGGTCAGAGATCATCAGAGAATCCCAGGGGGACAATTCACAGGCTTTTCCAGAATCCTGGGGCTTGAAGATATGTTTGCTGTTGAGCATTCTTAAATTATTTTGCTTCCTGTTTCTGTCTTCACTCAGAGCATGGCAGTGCTGCAGATGGGCCTGTCAGAAAGAGAGAGAGAAAAAAAAGAGTGAAATGCTAAAGTCGGGAGAGGGATTGCAGACTAGGTTGAAGGACTGTGTTTGCTGAAAAAGATTCCAGGGGGAGCTGATTCCTCTCTGGTTTGTGAACCTCGGGCACTTGTGAGGGAAACCCAGTTTGCCTCACAGTTAGTTTCCCCCTTCCCTGGGCTGGGAAGGAAAGGAATGCAGCGCTAGTGTGAGCAGCGTGGGCTGGGCTGGGAGCAAAGCCATTCGGGGAAAACTCTGTCATTTTCCTCTAATTTGCAAATTGCAGCTATTCATGTAGGATTGAACAGCTGAGGGGAATAAAGAGCCCCCAGTTTTCACCTGCATTTATTGAGAAGAAGCTGGTAATAGAAAGACTACACCAACTTGTAGCTTGTGCTGCAAACTAGGTATTACCATTGGTGTGGGCATCCTGGTTAATTTAAGCATGGCTCATGTTGGAATATATAGTGGCCTTTTTACATGTGATCTTAAGGGCTCCTGGCACACAACCCAATCCCCAGGTTCTCAGGCTGTGTAAGCCTGCAAAATGAATAGAGAGAATAGTGAATAGTTTGGTATACAGACCCATTGTTCAGAGGCACAGCCAATTTAGGGAGAGCAGAAAAGAACAGTAGGTGAATCTTCTCTGGGATTGCTGGATTCAGCGCAATTAAGATTGTCCTATAAAAAAGAAACTCCTCTAAATGATTGAATTCTTAGCTCTCCAGAGACTCAAGTTCTCTTTTCCCCAGTCCCTGTGGGTTGCTGTGGGGACCATGCCAAATTTATCATCTAAGACAAAATGTATGATGAGATAAGCTTCTCGGCTAGTGGAAGGAATGCTTGACTTAAATGGGGGGTGCTAAGGACAGGAGGGAGTAATGAGATAGTAATAGACAGAATAAATGCTGCTGCTGCCAGCAAAGCTTGGAATGAAGTTCTTCCTTGACAGTTAGGACCTGGGCAAGAATGAATGCTCCGATGTAAATAGTGTCTATAACTTCAAATTCTCACTGGCCTGCTGGTGTACCAGACCAAGGATATAAGCTAAGCAAGTCCCTCCCCCCAGCCCCCTCTATCTGCACTCTGAATTGGTTAGTAAGTGACATGTCAGAGGAAAGAAATCATATTCAGTGGGTCTTTCAAATCCAGGAATTTGAGGCTAATGAAATTAGTGCATGGCCAGGGCTCTGCCAACTACAATTAAGTCACTGTAACTGTTCTGAAATGCATTTTCAGGCTCAAAGAAGCACCGAGGAGGAATTTTCTGGAGATTTGTTTCTGAGCCTGTACAAAATAATACTCTCTAATGCTAAGAAAGATTAAATGTAAATTAATATTGACTATAAGTAACATATCTTAAAAATAATCACAGACTGGGGATGGCTAAAAGTGGAAAGCTTACATAATATGATGCCCAGAGGCTAAATCCCCTGCCCACTATTTCATGGGCTATAAGCAAGATACATTATAGTGGAAAGTAATGGGAACATTTTTATTCAAGGCTTCTCTATTACTGACTTGAGAGCAAATACTCTGAGTTTATAAATTACTCTTGCTACATCCTGACTCTGAATGAACAATATTTCATGGTAGTGTCATAGTCTGAGCTATAGACTTGGAATTGAATGGCATGTGTTTGAGTTTTATTTTCTCAAAAGCAAGTACATGGAAAAAGTGGTCAACTTGACCCTTATTGAAGCAAATTGCAAATCTAAACCTGTGGACCTTATACCATAAATGAAATTCATTTATAAATTTGTAAATGTTTTTTCTTTCTTTCTATAGAAGCTTGAATATTACCTCAAACTTTTGGAGCAACATTTTATATATAAGTGCCTAATGTTCTTCTTATTTTCCTATTTATCTGTCTTTCTGCCTATCTGCCTGTCTTTCTGCATTTCTATCTATCATCTATCTATTATCTATCTATCTATCTATCTATCTATCTATCTATCTATCTATCATCTATCTATCTATCTCATCTATCTATTATCTATCTATCTATTATCTATCTATTATCTATCTATCTATTATCTATCTATCTATCATCTATCTATCATCTATCTATCTATCTATCTATCTATCTATCTATCATCTATCTGTTTATCTAATGCAGTTGGATAGAGCTAGGTACCTGGGATGGTATGGTATTACTATAGTGGACTTTTTAAGAGCAACTCTCACCTACTCTTTTTAAAATTTCATAAATATAGGTGTCAGTGCCATTTGGAATAGTCTCTATAACAATCTCTGCCTCCATTTTTTTGTGTTTCAGGAAATTTACCTAACAGATGGTGAGTGGGCAATTTTTAAAGGGGCATTTTTTAAAAGAGCAGAGAAGGAAGGAAAAGAGATAGGCACATACTATATTTGAGGATACTTCCTTGTATATTCTATGTGTGCATACTCATACAATCAGAATATCTTTTGACATTTTTTCTTCAAGAAAAATTGACATAGAGGACGCCTTTAATTCAACTTTATAAACAATTTAGAGTTAAATAAATCATAAATGCTTTAGTTTTCTTTTTGTCATGGATTGAAAAGACTGTAGTCAGATTATACAAAGTATGTTCTCATCTCAAACCTGCCATTAATTAGCTGTGTTATTCTAATAAGTCACTTAATTTTTTCTAGGCTCACTTTCTTCATCTGATTTTTTTTCTTTAAAAAATGTAGTTTCTAGAAGACGGATTTCTTTGTGTCAGAGTTTAGCGTGAAGAAAACCTGCCCTGGTAAAACCCCATTAGGTTGTATCTCCAGGCGCCTCTTTGAACAGTTGAGTAGGTTTGGGGGGACATTTTAGAGACACAGTTTCACATAACCGTCGTAGTGAACGTTAGTCTATCTGATGTCCCATACTCAGACTTTCCCTTCTTATTTTACCAACATGCTCCTTAGTGATACCAATTCAGGCTAGTGATGAGGAAAATGACCACCTAGGTTGATTTACTGCATTGTTATGCCATGGGACAGGAGCTAAGAAGGTAGGGCTTATCATTGCAGAAGTAGCTGTTATTATTCAGTGTCCTATTCCCTTTCATCTTGCAAGAACACCAGGCTTTTCTTTGGGAAAACTGCGAATGACATGCTTTTTCCTCTCTGACCCCAGAGATGATTGGTTCAGGTATAGACATCTGACCTTGGCTCAGCCTATCAGAATCATCCCCAAGACTTTTCTGTCAAAAGACTATACTTTCAGGAATCATTTTTATAGTTCGTTACTTTCCTGTCAAATAAAAGCCGACTAAGTGTCTCTTCTCTCTGGAATTTCTAAGCTAGGGAGATATGACTTTGAGACTCCCAGTGGTCATCCAACAGAAGAGACGTTCTGTAGAAAAAAGTCACGGTGTGGTGAGCAGGGCTGAGAGCTGGAGAGAGCCAGAGCTCTATCTGTATTCTGTGGCTCCCACATCCAGCTGACTCTTCCTGCATCCTTGAGATCCCAGGACTGTTTTTTATTTGTTTGTTTTTAAAATTTCCTTTTAGCCATGCTGAAAGCATCATAGCTACAACAGCCAATTTCCTATGTTTATGTAAAGTCCACTGGCTGGAATTCAGGTGAAAAATAATATCTGATCATTTTTTTTTTTACTTTAAGTATAATTCTTCTAGCCCACATATGGGATATTGGACACTTGACATTCTTCCCTACTCTTCCCAACATTTCTATTTTAGTTTTCAGTGTTTCCCATCTTTCCCATCTTGATGCAGTAGAGAGGGAAGGCAGACACTTTCTGATGTGATCTGCAGCCTGTAGGCCTTCTGTTTGGAAGCTTTAGAATATTCTTGGTTTCTTTCATTAAAGCAAATCTTTTGTTGATGTCCCCAGGGCACAGAAACATTTTCATGGCATAATGGAGTATAAAGTACATTAAACTCCTGGGTCACTATAGTAAGCATCAAGCCTAACTCTGCTTCTCATCCTTTTTTACTTTAAATAGGAAAAAAAGTTGTAAACACGTTTTCAAAACAACTAAAATGTACAAATGATTACTGTTTAAGAGGACATTCATATAATGTAGTCAGATTAATTACTTAATGTACCTTTTGCCGATTGGCACAGTAAATATGTATGTTTTATGCACTTAAAGAAACATAAAACAGCCTGACCTGTGGTGCCGCAGTGGATAAAGCAGCAACCTGGAATGCTGAGGTTGCCAGTTCTAAAGCCTGAGCTTGCCTGGGCAAGGCACATGTGGGAGTTGATGCTTCCTGCCCCCCTTCTCTCTCTCTCTCTCTCTCTCTCTCTCTTCTCTCTCTTCTCTCTAAAGTGAATAAATAAAATCTTTTAAAAACCCCACAAAACAATAATATCTTTCTACAGTTAATATTTATCTGAGAAGAGTATTGTGTCAGCACGCATTATTATGTTACTTATGTTATTTCCATGTTTGACAAGTAAACTCCTTTCAATTATATTTACTACTAAATGTTTCTTGGATCGAGATTATAAGGTCAAAAATAAAATATATAAGGTTATAATGATATAGGATACATACCTCATTTTAGGAGAGCAGAGTCCTAATTTATTTTCAATAATAGTAGTAGTGACCATAATAATAATTAAGTTCTCACAGTGCAATGTACTATAAATACTTCATCTTATTTAGTTTTTACAATACTCCTGCAAAGAGCTTATTTTCATCCCTGTAGTACAGTTAAAGAAAAGAATTCTCATAACCCCAAATCATGTAGCAGGTCAGAGTCTAGATTTAAACTTAGATTTGTCTGACAATACCCAGGTAGTTAATCACTAAGCATACTGCTTGATTTTTGTACAAATGTGGAAATGCTTAAAATAATTATAGATTTGCCCTCCCTGGGATTACTGTGGCTTAAAGACATCAAAGTTGGTGACTGCTTAACCATATCTGTTAGGAGAGATAATATTTTCAGTTTTAAAACAAGATTAAATCTGTGGGTTCATAGAAACTTAAGCACATAAATACTCACCTTCAAGTGGAAGATACGTTTTCTTCATTGTTCAACAGGTAGCCCTGTGTGTAGGCAATAAATATCTGGTAGACTTCCTACAAATGAGAAAAGGTGTTTTTCTTTGTCTTGATTCAGTGCCAGTTATTATGGATTATGATGGCTCTTTCTAAACTTTATTTCACCCACTGTACTCTTTCTACAGATCTCAAGTAGGGAAATCCATCATTCAGATATGTGTGCAAAGTGAGAGGACTGTATTAATACAATTGCTGGAAGTCAAGTTGATAGAGCACATGAAATACATCCTTACAAATGCAACATTAATGTTTATGTGGGCCTCAGAGTGAAGAGTAGGATAATTTTCAGTTTAATGGATTATTTTGCCTGTTGCTATTAAAGCGCTGCAGTGTAATAGTTTTATAATTGGTCATTTGCAGGATTCTCCATATCTGGGTGTTATGCTTTCTTTGTTGTGTGGCTGCTGATTTTTTTCTCTTGATCTTGATGGAAGATAGAGAGAAAGCCACTTCAAAGGCTCAGCCTGCTTTTCTGTATTATTGTTTAGGTATAAATATTTTCTTTATTAAAGTACTATTTAAACATTGTTGTTGTGTTTTAAAATGGATTATGTTCTGCTAGCACAGGTAGATATAGTGAAGGATGTTTTCCAGTAGAAAACATGCTTCTATCAAAGTACTTATCAGAATTTTCATTTTCATGGAGGGATGAAGAGTCAGGTAGTGAAGTTAGACCTTAAATTGACTGTGATCAAACAGGTATCATGTCTCTCTCATTAGTTTTCTTATCTTTAAAATTGGGATAATAAAAATATACCTGCCTGATCAAATAATTGTCAAGATTGCACAAAACATGCATGGGAATGTTTTAGCATTGAGCTTAGTAAGCGATGAATATTTAATACATTTATTTAAGTTATTATTTTATTATTATGATACTGCCATTAAATGTCACTTGTGTTTAAATGTCACTATTGACTAAATTTTCTGTAAAATTACCATAATAAGCAATGCTGGATTCTACTTTTTTGTTTCTTTTGTTTCAATGATAAAACTCAGTGGAATAGAATTCCCATGGCATTGCTTAAAGCAAATCATAAAGTCCATGAACTAAGATACCAGGGAGGCTAAGAACAGTGGGCTTTGAAGTTAGCCAGCCCTAAGTTTGAATTCCATTATGATCCTTTTCTAGCTGCAGAACCTTGAGGAAGTTTCTTAAACTTTCTAGGTTTACTACTAGTTTCCTCATCTGTATTTCTTTCCCAGAAATATTTAAGCATTCCTATATACACTATTATACATTCTTGGACCTAGCAGTGAATAAAATAGACAAGAGCTTTTTGTCTTTCCTTTCCTTTCCTTTCCCTTCCTTCTTTCCTTCCTTCCTTCCTTCCTTCCTTCCTTCCTTCCTTCCTTCCTTCCTTCCTTCCTTCCTTCCTTCCTTTCTTTCTCCTGCCCTCCTTTCTCTTTCTTAGTCTACACTGTCATGTGGAAACAGATGAGTGTTATAAATAAATCCTGTGATATGTTAGCAGTTGATGAGTGCTCTGGGCTAAGGAGAAGAATCTAGAGCACTGAAGAATATTGGGTTGTGGGTGCTGAAGGGATGTATAGGTGGTTCTCATTTTAAACAGGATAGTCAGGATAGATGTCATAAGGTGACATTTGACAAAGACTGGAAGTGAAGGAGTTGTCAGAGGGATTTGGGGGAGACTGCACCCTGAGAGCTGGAGCAGCCAGTGTCAAAACTCTAAGGCAGAAATATGTATGGCAGGTTAGAGGAATGCTAGGGGGCCACAAAGGCTGGTTAAGTCAGAGGAAAGGGAGGAGCAGCAGGAGGGCTTGAGGTTAGAACTGTGATGGACTAGATTAGGTAGGTCCTTGAAGGCCAGCACAAGCATTTTGTCTTTTACTCTAAATATAGACAGCCACTGGTAGGGTTTTAACACAGAGGTCCCATAATCAGTCTTCTGTTTTAGAGTAACAAGTTGATCTGTGGTATTGAGGATAAGGAGAAAAAGGGGAATCAGAGAGAACCTCAAAAGGTGATTACTAATGTGTACAAGACAGATATTGGTGGTTTGTGCATGGTGTTAACCTCAGATGTTCTAAGAAGTGGCAGGATTGGAAGGTTGTGACAGCATTCCCTGGGAATTGAATGTGAGATGTAAAAGGAAGAATTCAGGATTTGGAGCCTGGGCCACTGGAAAGGTGAAGTTACTTTACCCGGAAGGGAAAAGACTTATGAAGAAACATATTTGGGGAACTAAAGATCAGTTTTGGAAATACAAAATTTGAGAGGTTTTCTTGATATCTAAGTAGACATGTTGAATATACAGTTGTATGTGCCAGTCCATAGTTCTGAAGAAAGATCTAGACTAAGGCTACATTTTAATAAAATGAAAATGTTAAGAATGGATACAAGGAAGTGTCATTGTAAAGATTAAATGAAGTAATGTGATTAGCACTGTGCACTCAAAACATTTCATAACTATTAGCTAAAAACAATTATCTAAAATGAAAAAAATCCTGTATAATTGAACCTTGAACAGTATGGGGATTGGGGCACCAACCCTCTTATGCAGTCAAAAATCCACATATAATGTCCAACTCCCCAAAAACTAAGTAGGCTCTCAGTATCTGCAGAGAACTGGTTCCTGCACACTCACTGATACCAAAATCCACAATGGTCAAATCCCTTATATAAAGTGGTATAGAACAATGCATACAGTCAGCCCTCTGCCTTGGTTGACTTCTAATCGCAGGTCAAAAATACTATTTTTTAACTTCAGTCAGTTGAATCTGCAGATACAAAAACCCCTGGATACAAAAGGCTGACTATATATATTTTTTTAAAAATATCTACATATATGTAGAACTATGCAGATCAAACCTGAGCTAATTAAGGGACACTTCTAGTTTGTATTCACAGTAAAACTGAACAAAATTGTGTCACATTATTATAATAGTATTTGTGACACATTTGTTTAGTCAAGACACCATAACTGCAAACATTTAGAGTAAACATTCCAATCTCCTACTTTTCGCTCTGATATTGTAGCTATAACCACATTTTGTATAAAGTTTTAGTTATGATAGGATACCTCATTAATTAGAAATAATTGTGAACAATCTAGTTCAGTACAATTATATACAAATATATATAGTTTTATATATGTGTGTAAATACATACAATTTTATATATATGTGTAAATATATATAATTTTATATATATATATTTTATGTCTCACTAAACTCAGTGGAGAATTTGCAATTCTGATATATGTTAAAGCAGTGTTTTTCAACCCGTGGTCCACAGACCAGTCCACCAAAAATTTTGTTCCAGTTTGCAAAAGAGCTAACCACAGTGATGTTAGATGAAGATTATAGACCCAATAATCTTAGTCAAATTTTCTATGTTTAGGGTGATTTCTGCCTTAGCTGTTCCCAAAATAATTCTCCCATTTTCACAGGTCATGAAGTGTAGATAGGTTGAAAACCAATGCATTCGAGTTTAAGCAGTTACCCCCAGTGTTCAAGTAAAAATAATGCACTTGTCTTGTAATAGCCATATGAGTAACTACTTTGAACACTTTTATCAGGGATTTCACATCTTTCATTCACTCTGCAATTGAAAACATGTTGGGGAAACTTTTATCTCACTGGTTCTGAGCTCCCTTTAGGTATTTGCAAGCCATTTAAAAGCCACTGTAGTTAAACCAAAATTCTGTTCCTTATTCACTTGGCTACCAGATATTGGTCTAAACATGTACTTATACTAAAAAAAATGCATGACCACATTGTTTCTGCACATGTATAATTTCATTTTAACACTATCATTATGTAAACTATATTTTAATTGTAATTATAACAAATTTATATCAATAGACATCTATTTCTAGTGCTCAAGGAGAGCAGCATGTAGTAAATTTTATCAAAATATAGCATCTGAAGAATAGAACAGAGGATAATTGTGTAATTTCATATTCATTATAATTAAGTTCAGTAGAGTTGGCATAACAGAATTAATTGGAATTAAGATGGAAAAAAATACAAAACATTGAGGCACCATGGCTCCCTCTCCTAACACATCCTTTCACATCAGAAAGTGCAGATTTGGCATCTTTCTGTACCAAAAAAAAAAAAAAAAGATGGAGAAAAGAAAAGACCAGAGGGTGAATCACAGGCATGAGAAGAGCGGAACCATGGAAAGTGATGATATGAAAATAAAATGTTGCTCGTGGGTTTGGTAGGTGGAAAGATCTCCTAAGTGTGTACGCCTACTGGAACCATGTTTTCTGAGATGCTGAAGCCCAATATCAGATGTGCTTGCCCACAGTCCTCATAAGCAGGGACTTGCTTACAGTCTTGCTTCCTGTTTCTTGATAATCGGTTGAGAAAGTTATCACAAGAATTATATCTTCTAGGTCTGACCAGGCGGTGGCGCAGTGGATAGAGCATCAGATTGGGATGCGGAGGACTCAGGTTTGAGACCCCTGAGGTCGCCAGTTGAGTGCGCCGCACTCTGACTCTCGCTCTGTCTCTGAAAAGAAAAAAAAAAAAAGAATTGTATCTTCTAAGCAAAGAACATTATGTTGAAATGATTGGCACTGCCTGAGCTGCCTCTCTCCAAACTTGCTTTCTCTTCTTCTCAGACTTACTTAAGTTTGGAGTG
The DNA here is from genome assembly GCF_036850765.1 of Saccopteryx bilineata. Taxonomy (NCBI): domain Eukaryota; kingdom Metazoa; phylum Chordata; class Mammalia; order Chiroptera; family Emballonuridae; genus Saccopteryx; species Saccopteryx bilineata. The sequence continues at coordinate 54,165,572 of NC_089499.1, read as the reverse complement.
GGTTATAAGGAAAGATTATTGGAATTTCTCCATCTTCAGAAGGTAGCATAGCATTATGGCTAAGACTGTAGGTGCATGGCATAGTTCAAATCCCTGCTTTCCACTTGCTAATCAAATGATCATAATGATACTCCATCTATCCTCTTAGGCCTGTTTTCAAGGTCCAATGAGGTTACCATTGCCAAGCACTTAATACAATGCCTAGAGCACAGTAAGGTCTATTTATTATGGTGGCGGTGTTGTTCTCATCATCATCATCACTCCAGGTCTTATCACTATCTTTGCCTATCTTTGTTACGCTGTATCCCATTACTCCCCAACTCCCATTGCTGTCATGTTTCTGGACAAGGTAGACTTCTGATAGAGCATTTGGTTTCACTGGTATGTCACCCCTAGTCATCAAGGTGGCTTTACCAGGACACAGTATTTATTGCTGCTTATTTAAACAATTCCTGTTAAGTTGGATATTGAGGCCAAGCAGGGTTGAGGAGAAAAAAATTTCTTTTCCACCCAGGGGACAAATTGAGATATTCAAACTTCAGAAGGAGAATCGGGCAAAGGGGAAAATGTGTAATTGTATACTTTTATGACTAAGAACAAGTCAGATGGACTGAAATTGAACTCATTACCATCACATAGTGGCAGTGAGATCTCAAGTGCTTGCTGTAAACTCTCTGTACCTTACTACACATCTAAAAGAAAGGAATTAGGGTTCACTTCCTAGTGTTGTTGAGAGTAATAGGTGAATAAATTCTTTTAAAACATTCAGCACATTGTTTGGCATTTAGTAATCACTGAATAAATTTAAGCTTCCATGACTACTACCACTACTAATATTATGTATTTGAGCAAATCTGGGTCCTTCCTTTTCTCAGATTGCAAGTAATTACTTGGACAGTCAGCTCACATGATCAAGCATTGCTTGTATGGAAAGCCTCCTGAATCCAGGGGAGGATCAGCGGTGCTTCCAGCCAGAGCCAGTGCTGGGGGTGGTACCCAAACCACCACGATCACCATCCACATTGCCATTACTGTCACATCACCCTGAGCACTTCCTGTGTCTCAGGCACCAAACTTAGCCTGGTGTGTGCACATGTCATGTTGTTTTAACATTGAGGTAGGAGCCTCTATCAGCCCCATTTTACAGACAGGCACTGAAGTACCAAAAAGATAAGCAACTTGAAACATATTAAGAGTTGGAATCAGGTTTTGAAATCTCTATTTCTCTGACCTCAAGAGCCCTTAAATACAGAGGTGAGCAAAGTAGGTTTACTGTTGTGAGTACACAAAACACAAAGTCTATTCTTGTATTATTATTTATTAATTGTTATATTATTTTTTACCCAAACAACTATAACCTGACCTGTGGTGGTGCAGTGGATAAAGTGTTGACCTGGAAATGCTGAGGTTGCCGGTCCAAACAACTATAAACCTACTTTTGCCCACCCCTACATTATAATAACACACCCTGGTAAGAAAACCTTCCAGGCTCTCCAATAAGAGCAGAAAAGATTTTTGATTCTCATAGCCCTTTATTCTCCATGCCCCTCACTTGGTTACAGGAGGGGAGAGGAGGAGACTTTTTCAAGGACTAAAACTTACTTTCTTCAGCCTTTCCAGAATCAACTAATATTATATTTCCTTCTTAAGAATCCCCACATGTTCCTTTTGGTACTTGCCTTGGCCTTTTAGTATTCTTAAATTCTGTCCATGACTCATCCACTCTATTTAATGTTAATTTATTTGAGGTCAAGTATAGGGTCTTACTCATCCTGAAGTACAATTATCTCCTGGTAGCATGTAGTTCTGTAGTTATTCATTTGAGTTTTGTTGAATCGTGCTCAGCAACAGTGCATTTAAAGTTATACAGAAAATGCTTTCTTATTAAAAAAACTTCTAAAATAAATTTCCAATGGGTTATTTGTATAAGATTATTATAGAAGTTCTGGATCTTCAAATCATTTTTGTAGGTGAAGAACCTCTTATTACCTTATTTTAACATATAATAATCAACCTGAGCTTTCTCTGTCAAACCCATGAGGCTTCACTAGCATTTAACTTTAGCTGCTGATTATATGTTGGTGACGTTCCCATTTACAATGATGTCATTGATCCTGGGTGGTAAGGTGCATCTTAGAACCATAAATTGGTTTTCTAGAGAACTAACATGCAGAACTAGTCTTTTCATATTTATGCAGAAGTAATCATTTTTTTATTTGTGTAATCTATTTATTTGGGAGGTATAAAACTATTTTCAAAGTGTTTATCCTAATTTTTTCATATTCTTCTCTTTGTCTTAATTAGGAAGAGAGCGGGTTGAATGGAAGAAAGTTATTATGACTACTGGGACCCCTGGAGTGGCAGTCAGTCCCCTGAGTTTTGTTTTCATCTCTTTCTTATTAATATTAATTTGCTAATGCCTTGAGTGTTTGCTTTAATAGGGGCAAGGTATTTTGCTGACCATTGCAAATAGATTGCATCATTTAATCCCTTGATAGTCATATGGTAAACATATATATCATTATGATGATCTATAATGCCCACATAAAACAGAGCCTCAGAAGTGATTATTTGCTCATTAAAATATGGTAGAAGTGAAACTTGGACTCACGTCTCTTTGACTCCCAAATATGTGATTTTTCCCACTAAATTAAAGTAGTGTAACTCTGTGAGAGTGGACTGGATAGTTTCCATCATTTCCTAAGCTGTAACTTTTTACAATTATTTGTTTTGATTTCAAGCTTACAGGGCTAAGAAGGGGTAGAGAAGAATTCCAGCCTATTAAATGATATTTTTCGGCCCTGGCCGGTTGGCTCAGTGGTAGAGCGTCGGCCTGGCGTGCAGAAGTCCTGGGTTCGATTCCCGGCCAGGGCACACAGGAGAGGTGTCCATCTGCTTCTCCACCCCTCCCCCTCTCCTTCCTCTCTGTCTCTCTCTTCCCCTCCCGCAGTGAGGCTCCATTGGAGCAAAGATGGCCCGGCGCTGGGGATGGCTCCTTGGCCTCTGCCCCAGGCGCTAGAGTGGCTCTGGTCGTGACAGAGCGACGCCCCGGAGGGGCAGAGCATCACCCCCTGGTGGGCAGAGCATCACCCCCTGGTGGGCATGCCAGGTGGATCCCGGTCGGGCGCATGCGGGAGTCTGTCTGTCTCTCCCCGTTTCCAGCTTCAGAAAAATAAAAAAATTAAAAAAAAGATATTTTTCTCAGATAAGTATGAGGTCTTTTTTATGACACCAATCCATTCATTCATTCAACATATACTGAATGTCTACTAGGTGCAGGGGCATTTCAGGCCACGCACATCATAGTAGAGTGCGTGTTCCTTCCACAGGCTCTCCCACAGTAGTTGGAGAAACCTGGGACTGGCTTTCTTGGTGTGGTGGACGGGTTTGGTGCCGAGCACCTCGTTTGTCCCACACCAACAAAACCAAGACACCCTCACATTAGTTCACAGGCATCTTGATGCCGTGGTACAGCTGCACACTCAGATCCTTACTGTTTTTGCCTGTAATTCGTGCTAGAAAGCCTTTGGGTTTTGATCTGGAAAGTGGGTGCAATCACGGGCTTGTTGACACTACATATATATGGACGTCATGTGCCATCAGCCTGAACTACCTGCCATCGCAGCTACTCCTGCTTTTGACAAACTAAGCAAGTACCTTCTTTTTATTTTATTTTATTTTTTAAATTATTTTATTTTATTTATTCATTTTAGAGAGGAGAGAGAAAGGGAGAGAGACAGAGAGAGAGAGAGAGAGGAGAGAGACATGGGGGAGGAGCTGGAAGCATCAACTCCCATATGTGCCTTGACCAGGCAAGCCCAGGGTTTGGAACCAGCAACCTCAGCATTTCCAGGTCGACCTTTTATCCACTGCGCCACCACAGGTCAGGCCACAAGTACCTTCTTATCCCTTCTCCGTATCAGCTCTTGACAAAGGCTCTAGATCGTAGCATCTCCCGGTAGGTACATCACTGCCTAAACAAAGGGTTTATCAATTAATGTTCATTAAATGACCCATGGGGCAGACTGACATCCAGCGCTAAGAGTAAAAAATATAGGGTGTTCCCATACAGTCTGTGGGGAAAATAGGCTGCTGGGTGTGCTTGCCTCAATTTAAAATTCCTCATACATATGTGCACAGTTGTCGTATGTATACTTAAAACATTTTTCTAAATTTGAATTTATTCATACATAATTGTTTATATATATGTAAACAATTTTAAATTAAGGAAATATATATACATATATATATACATTTTTACTTCTTTTAGCAAGTAGCATGAACTTATTAGCAGAAACACACATACTCACACAACAGCCAATCAGATTTCATTCAGTAACTTGCTTTTTTGTAGATTTCTGCTTGTGATTTTATATCTGCAGATATATTTGCTGAAGGAAATCTCTTTTACAAAATTCACCTTACAAAATTGTATTCATTTAACACTCATGTAACATTGCCGAAATCTTAGTACAGTTTTAATCTTTAATATCATTGGAAGCGTGTGTCGCCTTGCAAACATACCAGAAAATCACTTGAGAGTTTAATTATTTAAATTTTCCTGCTACCTATTTACTTTTGTGAAGTTTTGAAAAATAAACATTTAATTGTATTCATCTCTTTCTGTCTGTGTGACTGAAGATAACAAACACTACTGAAGCACATAAAGGGAAAATTAAAAAGGTATTATTCAAAATGACCAAACTTAGAAAATGGCAAAGAAATTCAAAGAATTAAACTTCCAAACGGTGCTTTTTGTGAGTGTATAGTATTTCTTCACTAAAGGATTAATCTTAAAGCTCTGCTAAGACCTTTGAGACATCTGTTTAATGAACAACTACTTTCTGTCCGAGACTATGCTGTATACTAGAGATTCTATAATAATAATAATAATAATAATAACCATAACAACATATCTTCACAGGCATTTCTTCATAGAAGTAAAGTCCACTGGAAAAACAGACCAGTGAATCACACATTAAAAATGGCCAGAATTCTCAGACATCTGAAGGATCATGGCCGGCACATAACCAGATAGATTGCTGGACCCCTTCTCTAGTTGGATAGGTTTAAGGTCCTGGAAACTCTATTTTTGGTGAAGATCTCTAGGAGGGTCTGAGATGGAGGGATATTCTTAGGTGTCCTCAATCTTTAGTGTGCATCAGATTTGCCTGAGAGTTTCTCGATCTGTAGGTTTACATTTCTCACTATTCTTCATGTGTTGCTGACGTTGCTGGCCTAGGGACCCCACGTTGAGAACCATTGTTTATGGAAAACACCCTCTGAATGTCTTCAGTGTGGGACTGTGCATGTCGTGAATGAGACAGGCACAGAGAACCATAGGAAGGCAACACCCTAAACTGGCCAAAGATAATAATAGTAGGTGGAATTGATTGACCCCGGAGAGATGAAAAGAACTTTAGCACATTTAATTCTTCTTATAAGGTATGCAGGGTGCTACTGTGTCCCCATTTTACATAGGAGGCCAGAGAAAGTATTAATTTGGCCAAGTAATAAATTGCTGTGTCACAGATTAAGATTTTCAAATCTTGGAAGTCTGATGCAGAGCCCACCCTGTTAACCATCCTGCTTATACAGAGGAGTGAAAGGTTGAATGAAGGCTTCCTGAAGGGACTGACCTGTGAGTGTAGACAGAAGGATGAGTGGACATAGATATATTACTCATTTTTTTGGATACTCATCAAGGCTTCCAGAGGAAGCTGCCCTACTCCCACATCTACCCTAAGCAACTCAGATTATCAGGAGTCAAGAACAGGAGTATGACTATGGGATGATGGAAAAGGTTCTATAGATACCTGAGGCTAGAATTCTATATCTGTTAGTAATGAGTTTGGCTGAACTAGCAGAAAGTGAATGAGACTTTACTCATGTTTTGCATGTAGCAAGAAGTTTGGAGATGGCCCCTGTAATGTTACTTCTTCTGCTGAAGAATGTCAACAACAGATAGGTTCTTTCTATCTCTCAGTCCCCACAACCCTTGTTTGTATCTATGATCCCCTTAGTTGCAAGATGACCGCTAGATCTCTAACAGTATTCCAACCAATCAGGAAGGAAGGAAGGAAGAGGAAAAGAGGGAAGTAAGGATCTAAATCAGAGAGCAAATTATTTGCCACAAATCATCAACAGACTTCCATATAAATCTCATCAGATAGGGATTGAAACTGGCTCCTTCAGCCTTAAGGATAACAGTCGCTTCTAACCCAGGGCTCCAACAGTGAAGAATAAGGAGAAAAAGTGGGTACTGACTGGACAGTAACAATGTCTGCACAGATTTCCTTCCCACTCTCCCAAACCAATACCCTCAAACTATGATATTTTATTTCATATATTTTACTTTAAAGACTGGTAAGAAAATACTATCTGTAAATAGCCTCTTAGAAAGGGTACAATTATATAATTATACTACCCCCTAGAGAGCATCTTTCTTCTAAAAACTCTTTGAAAACTGTTCAAGGTTAACGACATTTTGATCTTAATTTAGTAACTTGCTGTTGATTATCCTGGAATGACATCCTCTTTCTGCAGATGTTCTGTCAGGCTTTAGAAAATTCTGGAAGAAGTGGATAAAGAAATTTTATGGTATATGTGTAAGCGATGTGAATCTGTTTGAAATAAAATCCACTTAGGGACCAAAGAGCATTTCATGTCTTTGCTGTTTTTTTCTTCTTTCCACATTTTTACAATTTTTCTTTCCAAAATGCCTTTGAACAAATCTGTTAGCTATCACCCATCCATTTCCCCTGTCTGAATTTCTTATTACTAAACATTTTTCAGCGTGTTATCTCTCACTCCTCTTTGTCAAAAGGATTTCTCTGGGTCTTCACCCCTTCTCATCTCATATTTGGATTCATATTTCAAACTAAAGCAACTGTCTGCTATGACTTCTCCATAACTTGAGGAGTCTGATTTTGTGTGTGTGTGTGGGGGGGGAGAGTAGACTTTACTGATTAACTTAAAAGATAAGCAATATGTGGAATGTTTCTGAGAATTAAAAAATAAGATAAAATATAAGCACTGGAAGAAACTTAGAATTGGTCACATTCAATTGAATACTTGATTGTACAGATAAGGCAATGGAGATATACAGAAAATATTTCTGAGTTAAACACAAAAAGATAACCCTTAAATCTCTAGAGTGTGCCTGACCAGGCGGTGGAGCAGTGGATGGAGCATCAGACTGGGATGAGGACTCAGGTTCGAGACCCCAAGGTCACCAGCTTGGGCACGGACTCATCTGGCTTGAGCAAGGCTCACCAGCTTGGACCCAAGGTTGCTGGCTCGAGTCTGCTGAAGGCCTGCGGTCAAGGCACATATGAGAAAGCAGTCAATGTACAACTAAGGTGTCACAACGAGAAACTCATGGTTGATGCTTCTCATCTCTCTCTGTTCCTGTCTGTCCCTATCTGTCCCTCTCTCTGACTCTCTGTCCCTGTAAAAAAATAAAATAAAATAAACAAAATAAATAAATACATCTCTAGAGTGTGACACACTGGAGGTTCATTTCTTACTCAGTAATTCAGTATGGGCTTTGGTGTTTTGGGGGTCAGCTTACTGCTCATGTGATTCAGGAACCCACCTTCCTTCATCACATGGCTTTTACATTTGGCTCAAAAAGTAAAGGAGAGAAAGTTATAAGATCAAATATCAACTTAGTGTCTTTCAAATATGAACTATTCATCTTATTCCTGGTCACATTCCTTGGGGGAAAGAAATAATAATGAGGTCACACACAAACAGGTGCAAGCAGAGATGGAGAATATGGTCCATGGTGTGGTTCTAGTGTTGCTCTTCAACCTGAAGAGCGAGCTAAGTCTCCAGTCAACAGTTGGTCATGGTTATTTCTGCCACAATGAGTGATTAACCCAAGGCAGTGGATTGTGTGTGTGTGTGTGTGTGTGTGTGTATCATATATAAACAAATACATATATAAGCATACTTTTACATATATACTAAAGCATTCGCATATAAATACAGGCTTGGACAAAAATAGGTATACGGTTCTTCATATGCAAAATAATAATATAATAATAATAATAATACAAGAATAGATTATTTCATGTACTCATAACTGTTCATCTCACACTGTTTATCTATGTGTGTGTATATATATAGACATATATATATCTTTATCAATTATATATATATGTATGTAGTTTATATGCATTAGTATAGGCTGACACTTGGAGGCTTTTACCTTGTAAAAAGTATAGATGAAATTTTCTCTTGTTGCTTTTTTCTAGTTCAAGTTCATTACTGTTTTCCTTCATTCTGCTACCTTACCCCCACCTCAGTATCAGATGAAAACTGTGAAGGAAATTATTACAAATTCTCCAATGCTTTGAAAGGTAACACAATACTGAAATCATAACAATATTACTCGGTGCAACTTTTTTTTTTTTTTTTGTATTTTTCTGAAGCTGGAAACTGGGAGGCAGTCAGACAGACGCCCGCATGCGCCGACCGGGATCCACCCAGCACGCCCACCAGGGGGCGATGCTCTGCCCATCCCGGGCGTCGCTCTATTGCCACCAGAGCCACTCTAGCGCCTGGGGCAGAGGCCATGGAGCCATCCCCAGCGCCCGGGCCATCTTTGCTCCAATGGAGCCTGGGCTGTGGGAGGGGAAGAGAGAGACAGAGAGGAAGGAGAGGGGGAGAGGTGGAGAAGCAGATGGGCGCCTCTCCTATGTGCCCTGGCTGGGAATCAAAACCTGGACTTCCGCATTGCAGGCCGACGCTTTACCACTGAGCCAACTGGCCAGGGCCCTCGGTGCAACTTTTATCAATTCCAAATGATTGATTTGTATGAAGTAAATTTAGATTGATTTTAAAGATATTAAAATGGCTGACTTTTCTTTTACACAAAAACTTTTTTGAGCTATGAGGTAAAATAAATGGAAAATTAGAGAAGTCTAAACTTTATTATTGTAAATGAAAATACTTTTAATTGTAAAAGTGATACAGACACATTGCAGAAACTACAAAAATTGAGAAGATGTAAAACAAAACAGTAAAAATAACTCATAATCTCATTTCTGATGAATCATCTCTATAACATATTTGGGGATTTCTTTTGAGACTTTTTTTTTTTTGGTGAAGGAGGTGCATACAAACAGAATGCAGGCATAAAGTATCTTTAATCAGTGCAAACTATAAAATGATGCTGTATTTTCACTTGGCAATGTATTATGAGCATGACTCCATATCACCTAATAAAAATATGTTATCATCACTTTAATGGTTGAACAGCATCCCATTATTTATTGAGCCAGTTTTCTGCTGCTTAACATTTAGATTACCCCTGTTTTGTTTCTCTAAACAGTGAGAGAAGCATCCTTGTTTATATGTCTTGGAGTATTTGTTCATTTCTCTTTTCTCACAACGGATTTCTGGAATGGAAATGCCTGCTTGTCAGTTTTGGTACATACTGACATACTGTCTTCCAGAAAGTATACACTGCCTTACTTTTCTACCAGAAATTTAACATCCTGTGTGCCTCTTTTTTTTTTTTCTTTTTTTTTTTTTTTTTTCATTTTTCTGAAGCTGTAAACAGGGAGAGACAGTGAGACAGACTTCCGCATGCGCCCGACCGGGATCCACCCGGCAGCCCACCAGGGGCGACGCTCTGCCCACCAGGGGGCGATGCTCTGCCCATCCTGGGCGTCGCCATGTTGCGACCAGAGCCACTCTAGCGCCTGAGGCAGAGGCCACAGAGCCATCCCCAGCGCCCGGGCCATCTTTGCTCCAGTGGAGCCTTGGCTGCGGGAGGGGAAGAGAGAGACAGAGAGGAAAGCGCAGCGGAGGGGTGGAGAAGCAAATGGGCGCTTCTCCTGTGTGCCCTGGCCGGGAATCGAACCTGGGTCCTCCACACGCTAGGCCGACGCTCTACCGCTGAGCCAGCCGGCCAGGGCCCCCCTGTGTGCCTCTTATTCTCTCAGTAAAACTGCTGTTACCAATTTGTTTAAACCTTTGTCATACTGGTGAGTAGAAGATGGCACAAGTTATTTTAGTTGTATTATTAGTAATAGTGAGATTTAACATATTTTCATATATTTATTGGCTGTTTATATTTGTTCTTTTAGGATTTTATGGCCTTTGTTCATTTTTCTCATCAATTTATAACACCTTTCTATATATTAATGTGTTTATTTTGTTATATTATACAAGTAAAGTTTGCTTTCTTTTAAGTTACTAATTTTTATTTTATGTGTATAGAACTTGTTTAATATTATTAAATCACCTTGACTAGTTGGCTCAGTAGTAGAGCGTTGGCTTGATGTATGGACATTCTGGGTTCAGTTCTGGTCAGGGCATACAGGAGAAGCAGGCATCTGCTTCTCCATCCCCCCCTTCTCTCTTCTCTCTCTTTCTCTTTCTCTCTTTTTTCCCCCATCTCCTGCAGCCATGGCTCAGTCGGAGGAAGTTGGCCCCAGGAGCTTAGGATGGCTCCACAGCTTTGCCTCAGATGCTAAAATAGCTCGTTGCTGAGTAACAGAGCAAGGGTCTCAGAAGGGCAAAGCCTTGCCCCATGAGGACTTGCCAGGTGGATCCTGGTCAGGGTGCATGCAAGAGTCTGTCTCTCTGCCTTTCTGTTTCTCAATTAAGAAAAGTAATAAAAAAATAAAGAAAAAATAATTATTAAATCTACTCAACCCACCCCACTTTTTTTTTAGAAAGACACGAAGAGAAAGACAGGAAGGGAGAGAGATGAGAAGCATCACTTTACTTATTCATTGTTGCTTCTCATATGTGCCTTGATGGCGGGGGTAGGGTGGATCTCCAACTGAACCAGTGACCCCTTGCTCATGCCAGCAACCTTGGGCTCAAGCCAGTGACCCTGGGCTTCAAGCCAGCAACTTTTAGACTCAAGCCAGTGACCATGGGCTCATGTTGATTATCTCACACTCAAGCCAATGACCTCATGCTCAAGCTCGTGAGCCCACGCTCAAGCCAGATGAGCCCACTCTCAAGCCAGTGACCTGGAGGTTTCAAACCTGGGATCTCAGCATCCCAGCTCAATGTTTTTTCCACTGCACTACCACTGGTAAAGCTTAAAAACCTTTTCATGAACATAGACATGGGGAATATTATTAGTCACTCTCCCATTTTTGTAATCAATTTCTTTTCTTTTGGGAAATAGGATGTAAATTCTTATTTCAAGTGGTTGGAAAGAGTCTCTTCCTTGTGAAAAGGACCAAAGCCTCCATGATGCAGTTCTGCGAGATTTTATAGGGAAGATGAATGTTCAGAAGAAAAGTCTATAAATTATACTCTATTGGTGGTAGCCTAATTTATAAAAATGGCATTTGTGCCCAACCAGGTGGTAGCAGAGTGAATAGTCTAGTATGCTGAGGACCCAGGTTCGAGGCCCTGACATCGTTGGCTTGAGCGCGGGATCTTCAGCTTGAGCGCAGGCTCACCATTTTTAGCATGAGGTCACCGGCTTGAACATGGAATCATAGACATGACCCCATGATCGCTGGCTTGAGTCCAAACGTTGCTGGCTTGAGCAAGGAGTCACTGGCTCGGCTAGAGTCTCCTGGTCAAGGCACATATGAGAAAGCAATCAATAGCTAAGGTGACCCAGTTCTGAGTTGATGATTCTCAGCTCTCTCCTTTCCTGTCTCTCTGTCCCTGACTGTTTGTCTCTCTCTCTAAAAAAATAAAAATAAAAATAAAAAATAGTATTTGAGATTGTATGCTTGCCATCAGTTAAGAAAAATTAATTTTTAGAATGAAATGCTAGTATAGCAAGAACAACCTAGGATAGGCTTGTGACAAGAAGGGAGGGATCATTAGAGTGGGGGCCAGCCTCTCTCCACTTCAAAATAGCTAGAACTTTAAACTCCTGGGGTATCTTGATCCAATCAGTCTATGGATTGTCAGGTAGGGTGAGTCCTTAAAAGGAGAGGTGTGTACAGCCCAGGGAATGTTGAATTTTCATGTGGTAATATATCGTTGATCTATCATAATGAAGATGATGATGATAGCTCAGTAACATTTATCAGCATTGCCTGGGTGAAAAGCATGTCATCCTAATGACTTTTTATTCCTGCCGCAACCCTATGAAGTAGAAGATATTATTATTCCATTATCTTTGAGGCTCAAAAAATGAGGAATTTACCCAAGATCAAAACTGGGTAGTACAAAAAGCTCTGCCTGAATCCTCAGCCTGTGATCTCAGCAATTGCATTGCATGACGCAGAGCCATTTAAAGGTTGCCACAGGGATGAAATGTGCACCTGTTTCTGACTGATTCCAACCTAGACACTCTGGAGTGAAGTGCAAAGCACTTGAACTAAGATGTCTTTATAGACAATAGATAATATAAGAAAGATTGTTTAAAAGTATAGTTGCATAACACGCTACACGGTCATATCTGATTCGTTAGCTTGTGAGTGACTTACTAACAAACTGTAATCCAATCTCTAATTGCATTCATCTCTTATGTAATATTTGACTTATTGAGGCAATTATCATTGTTCTTTTCTACAAGCACAAACTGAACATCCAAAACATGCTCACCATCTTGTGAATATATTCCCTTATTTATATGGGGGCTGAGTAGGAGTGAGAGAGAAGAAAACACATAAATTTTACACAGCTTTTCAAATAAATTTTTCTTCTTTATTTTTATTAAAATATAGTTAATGTACAGTATTATGTTAGTTCAGGTGTGTAAGATAATTATTCAACACATATATCTAATGAAGTGATCACTGTGGTATGTCAATGCCCGTTGACACCATACAAGGTATTACAATATTGTTGACTCTATTCTGTTCTACACATTACGTCCCTGTGACTGATTTGATAAGGTGAAATTTGCACCTCTTATTTGGCTTCACCTGTTTGCCCCTTTACCACCTCTCCCTTTACATGTAGTTTATTATTTATATTCTCTTTTAATACCACTAATAATTATAATTAATGACAAGCTCATCAGACTCTACACTCTCATTCTAAAATCATAAAAATAAGGTGGAAAATAATGTAATAAGTGGAAAACCTACCCATATTTTTTTTGGTGGGATGAGGGGCTAACCTTAATGTCATTCCTATAACATTCCCTTTAAATTGTTTATTCTACCTTTAATGAATGTGAGCAATTTCCATTAGAATAAATAGCAGTCTTGGGGGAAAATCTAAAAAAAAAATTGAAATTTTAGATTATGGTAAAATTAAATGATTTTTTTTCAAAAAATAATTATCTTTGTGAAGTTCAACACCTTAATTTCTTTTTTTTAAATTTTTTTAATGGGGTGACATCAATAAATCAGGATACATATATTCAAAGATAACAAGTCCAGGTTATCTTGTCTTTCAATTTGTTGCATACCCATCACCCAAAGTCAGATTGTCCTCTGTCACCTTCTATCTTGTTTTCTTTGTGCCCCTCCCCCTCCCCCTTTCCCTCTCCCTTTCCTCCCTCCCCCCGTAACCACCACACTCTTATCAATGTCTCTTAGTTTCACTATTATGTCCCACCTACGTATGGAATAATACAGTTCCTGTTTCTTTCTGATTTACTTATTTCACTTCGTATCATGTTATCAAGATCCCACCATTTTGCTGTAAATGTTCCGATGTCATAATTTCTTATGGCTGAGTAGTATTCCATAGTGTATATGTGCCACATCTTCTTTATCCAGTCATCTATTGACGGGCTTTTGGTCAACACCTTAATTTTCATAGTGAAAATCTAATCTTTTCACTTAAAGATACAACTTCCCACAAAATTCTGGAAAATGTCATCAGTAGAGAGTGGTGCCAAGTACACCTGTTTTATTCCTCTCTGCCTTATTTATTTCTTGCGATATTGACTTTAAAATCCATAGTGGAATCACATAGTAAGCAGTTTAAGAAATTTTTATGACATTTAATCTAAATCTCCAAAGTAAATTTTAGATGAAAATGCCATCAAAGTCACATGGACAAGAATGTGATGGTAACAGAGGGTGGGGTGGAGGGGTGGGGAGGGGTTAAGGAAGGAGAGGGGGTAGGGGGAGGGGAGGGGCACAAAGGAAACCAGATATAAGGTGACAGAAGACAATTTGACTTTGGGTGAGGGGTATGCAGCATAATCAAATGTCAAAATAATCTGGAGATGTTTTCTCGGAACATATGTACCCTGATTTATCAATGTCACTGCATTAAAATTAATAAAAATAAGATAAAAGTCACATGAGGAAAAAAATATCTAGAAATATTCTGTTATCAAATATACAGAAATAACAAAAGCAGATATTATTTCTAGCTAATAAATATAATTTCATAGGTAATGTTGTATTATGCCAGAAAAGAAATTTATGCATCTTCTAACCCTATCCTAAAAATGATAAGGAGTAGTTAATATCCTAAAAATGATAATGAAATAACTTAATTGTTTTGAATTCAAGTTGTAGTTTTTAGTAGCTATACTTCTTTTTATAATTTTTATTTACTTATTTGAGGGGGGGAACAGGTGGGGGAAGGGAGCAAGAGAGACATCTATTTGTTGGTCCACTTATTTATGCATTCATTGATTGATTCTTGTATGTGCCTTACGGGGAATGGAACTACAACCTTGGCATATCAGGACAGTGCTCTAGCCAACTAAGCTCACTGGCCAGGGCATTAGCCATCCTTAGTAGTGAGTTTTCTGAAGCAAATGTAGTTTATTAACTATTGCTATTTAATATGCATTTGTGTATATTTACCAAAAAAGTATTATCAAATATATATATATTATTTTAAAATTATTTATATTATATATACTATTATTATTCTCCCTAATCAAAATATGTTATCTACTATGGCTTAAAAGGGGAATATATGTTTAAACTCATTCAAATATTTACTAGGTATCTACTAAGTGCTAGGCAGTCCACTAGGCAGTGGAGGTATTGCATTTGAGATGGAAAATATCCCTGTCCTCCAGAACTGATATTACTGTAAGAGAAATACAGGGTGAAACTAAGTCAGTTTCTTTGCTACAGAGCTTCTTCAGAGTCTTGTGAATTAAGTTTCTAGTGAACAGCAGGTTCTAAATTGCTTGAAATGACTCCTGCCTTCCATGGACTCTCTCATAGGATTTGTGATCCATTGCACACACTTTGAGAGACACTAGTACTCTGTAATTGTTAGATAATTACCTTGTATTAAGCACTACAAACAGAATCTATGGCATTATTCTGGATTTTTTGAAGGATACAATGCATATGACCGCTGCAATTATAGGGAGTCCAGTTTAGTTAGGAAGAGAAGACACAGCTGTTATAACAATGTAAGAAAGGAATGCATACACATATAGATGTATTTATGTATAAATACAATTTTCAGAGTACACAATGTCTTCTGAAAAAAATAAAGTTGTTTTCAGTGTGGGATCTCACAACAGTTTTCACAGAGAAGGTAGAATGTGAACTGAGCAGAATCTCAGTAAGTTTATTATGTTCTGGCTGTAGGATAAAATCAGGCATTTTACTGGTCTTCTGACCTTGATGGAACAGCATTCTATCTGGGGAGAACAGTATGATCAAGCACACGGTGGTAAAGGTTGCTCTAGTATATTACTTTCAGTATCTGGAAAGTATCGAAACTTCTGCTTTGTTTCTGGAAAGGCAGATGCTGGCTGGATGGGATCACATGTATTGACAATACATACACAATAATGTTTCTTTGAACTCCTGATGTGCAGCCAGTGCTCTCTGCTTTGCACACTGCTTTGTGTCTATAACATGCAGCAATGTTTAAGGTGGTCATTATCTGAGAGGTTTCTTACTAATGGGAATAGAAAAGAAAGGCCTTTCCTCCTGTGGTGCCAGCATCATCAACCTTGTCACAGGTATCTATAAGGGGGTTGTCAAGATTCATTCTAGGTAAAGGAAACTGTAATTCCAAAGAAGGATATGCTACAACTTTTGTATATCTTATATACCTGGTACAACAAAGATGTCATCTCTATCACCATCCAAGTGCTTCCCCTCCTTAGAAATGCCAGAATGCTTTTTCTGGGGGATGGCAGAACTTTAGAGGTAAAACTGGGGTAGAAGTGGAGAATAGTCTTAAAATTCTAGCTCCTTGAACAGGGCCAAACACACAATAGTTTTTCAATAATCTTACCAACCATGCTCATAATAAACCATCAGAATAACTTCTCTTTTATGCCAAAATTAAATGCCCAAAATACATTACCACATTTATTTTTTTTCTCCAGCTCTACAGCTTGAGTTCATTATTACTTTCATTTTACAGATTAGGAAAGTGAGGCTCAGAGATGCTAAGTCACTTGGGTTAAAGTCATATGCTAGCAAAAGAGAAATCTGCACCCTTTTTTTCAGATCCTACAGACTGCAATTTAAGTCTTTCAAAATATATCTTATAACATTTTAATGAATTAATAAATAAATCCTCATAGTCAGACTGACCAGATCATTACATTGGGTTCATTTAGCAAAGTGGTGGAAATAACATAATAGTTGGATAGTAATATTAGAATTTACTTGGCATGGAATTTTCTAAATGATATTTAGCTGATGGTTTTTTGATTTACAACTATTGAATAAAAGTTGGCATATTTTGGTAATTGAAATAAGATCTCACATTGAGTGAAATAAATATTTGTTCTTAGACCAGTGTGATCTGAGTAACAAATGACAGGAGATGTCGTCTAGAAGTGCTCCTGTGTAGTTCATCATCTCAGCCCAGCTAATACTTTAAAAATGTTCCAGGTTGATAATCTATGTGACTATAAAGCATATTTGTAATCAATGCAAATAATATTTTTCCAATGCTAAACCCAGAGTTAAATTATAATACACAGCATAAGATTAATGAGCCATTTTTTAACCATCACTTTGTTAAATTACTTAGTTTGGAAGCCATTCAGGACGTGAGTTGTAGCTGTTCTGAGCAGTTGGAATTTGGCCTTCGGTGAAAGTATTACCACTCCTACTTCTAGCTTCTTGGGAAAGGAGGGAAAATTTCTCCTAGAAAAAGGCACATGTTTATAATCTGGATCAAATAATATGTATGAGGGACTAGTATGTCTTCTAAACAAAACCTATCTTGGCATATAAATAATTTTTAACTGCCATTTAATAAAATGACCACTGACTCTCAGGTGTCACCTTTTGCTATTTGACTCCTGGGTCATTTTTATTTTGCTGAGGCTAAGTTTGAACTGAATGTGTTATCTGTAAATGTGTCTAGTTGATGTGCATAGTCTAACTGCAGGGTCCTTAAAGGCAGGTACTATACCTGCATCATTAGTGTGACCCTGGTGCCAAGCTCAGTGTTTGATATTTAAGAGATGCTCAGTACCTATCTGTATGAATAATGTGTGTGATTGAGGTAAGCAAAGGTTAGCGTCCCATTTTAGAAAAGCAGAGTATCCACACTTCTGGTCTGGGACTGTATGATGCCAGAACTTTTGCTACATTATTCTTTAGTTCCCTTAGCAAGTTTCTCAAAAGGGCATTTTCTGTCCTTAGAATGCCCATATCATCATGTGTTTCCTGTAGAGTAGCAGTTCTTTGAATATTTAGTCCTATTATTATTACCTCTTTGAGATAGAATTTATTACCTCCCTATAAAGAGAATTTATATGCACCTGACCATGGTAAAGTTAATTTATTTTTCAATTACAGTTGATATTCAGTATTATTTTATATTAGTTTAAGGTATACAGTATAGGAATTAGACAATTATATAATTTACAATGTAATTCCTGTGATAATTCAAGTACCCACCTGGCCTTGGTGCATTTCTTTTTGACATTTATCACCGGCAAATCATTCTGACTCCTAAAATGCTGGCTGGCTGGGATCACATAGTATGGACAATAATATTTCTTTGAATTCTTGACTTGCAGCTAGGAATTCAGCTAACACAAGTCCTAAAAAGTCTGTACTTTATACTGTTGAGCAGCTTCTTAAGTCATTGTGTCTGAGAAGCATTGTTGCCTGTACTAGTGTCTCTTAAAGTGTGATATCGAGACCAGCACATCAGCTTCTCTTGGAAATTTGTTAGAAATGAAACCCTTGGGCCCTGCTATAGCCCTACAGGGTCAGACACTCTGGAAGTGGGTCAGTAGTCCTGTTTAACAAACCCTCCAGGTGATGCTGATGCACACTCAACTTTGAGAATCAGTGGCTTAGATAGAGAACTTAAGGCTTAGGCTTTGGACAGATCTGAATCCTAAGCTCCACTGAGCCACTGGGATGATGACCATGAGCAAGTTACTTCTGGTACCTTCTAACCATCTTTGTGCATTGCTTAAGCTAATAGTGATTTAATTAAATTAGACTAATACATGCAATGCACTCTAGAGAGTGAGCAAAACATTGTATGTGTTCAATGAAATCTAGCTGTTATCACTATCATCAATCAGAGCTTATTGAATCATTTTGAAGGCACTCTTCTAATAAGTATAATAAAGTGGTTTGTAAAATCAACAGCTTAGAAAAGCATAGTTAAAAGTTCATCAGATTGGGTCTCAGCAGGAAACCAGGGTACACCAAAAAGGTTAATTTGGGCATGTAGAGAAACAAGAGATGGTGCTGCATCCTGGCTTGAAGCTTGGCTACTTTGTCAGCTAGGCCTAGGAGAGGAAGGATAAGGGAAGCATTGCTGGGGAGGGCCTCCCTGTGGAAGCTGTGACCACCCTCATAGAAGCTGTACGTTAGTTGAGGGGTGCAACCAACACTCAGTAACTTGGCAGGGAGGGACCGGGAGGAATGAACATCCTGACTTCAGTCTCCTCGTTCAATCTCCCATTGCTGCTCTTTTTCTTTTTCTTTTCTTTCTTTTTTTTTTTTTGAAAGAGAGAGAGAGAGAGAGAGAGAGGAAGGAAGAGAGATGAGAAGCATCAACTCATTATGGCACTTTTTTTTATACTTGCTTCTCATATGTGCCTTGACTGAGGGAGGGGGGCTGCAGCCAAGCCAGTGACCCCTTGCTCAAGCCAGTGACTCCTTACCCAAGCCAGGGACCTTGGACTTCAAGCCAGTGACTTTTGGGCTCAAGTCAGAGACCATTGGGATCATGTTGATGATTCCCCACTCAAGCCAGTGAGCCTACACTCAAGCTGGCAACCTCAGGGTTTCATATCTGGGGCCTCAGTGTCCCAGGTTGATGCTCTCTATTCACTGCACCACCACTGATCAGCCCTGTTGGTGCTCTTTATTGGTGAATTCAAAGAGAAGTCAGAGCAAGGACACATATTAAGGCAACCCGTGCAAGCCAGCCATAGCACAGCGTTGAATGAAGAAAGGATCTGGAAGGGCAAACAAGATATATTTCCTACAGGTGATGAGCAAGGTGTAAGATCACTTGCTACTCAACCATAATTATCATTGGAAAAGCATGAAGGAACAAGTGGTTATTTCTGACTAAGAAAATACAGGAGACTTTAGGGCTGGTGTAACATTTAAGTTGAGCTTTAAAGAAAAATTTGGATTTTTAAAAAATATTTTCAATTACACTTTCTATTCACTGTTATTCTGTATTAGTTTCAGATAAACAACATAGTGGTTAGACAATCACGTACTTTACAGAGTGCCCCCCTGTGTTTTAGGTGCCTATAGATTTGAATTTTAATAGAGTATGGAATAAGAATCCGTGGAAAACCAAGGGAAGAGGAGACATTCTTGCAAGTAGAGAAAAAACAAAACAAAACAATGATATTAAGACAAGAACAAACAACACAATGATAAAAATAGTAACTCTTCTGTGGATGACTGGAACAGAGAATGGGTTGCAAGAAAGCTAGAAGGTAAGATGAAGTCACTACTTGAATAACATTAAAGTTTCCTTCTTTAACCTCAATTTCCACCTTCTGAGTTCTTCACTGAGAACAGGTGAGTAACA
Source organism: Saccopteryx bilineata (assembly GCF_036850765.1). Taxonomy (NCBI): domain Eukaryota; kingdom Metazoa; phylum Chordata; class Mammalia; order Chiroptera; family Emballonuridae; genus Saccopteryx; species Saccopteryx bilineata. Next base: position 54,145,703 of record NC_089499.1, on the reverse strand, counting down.
GTGAACTTTGCTGGGATGAGGAGAAAAGAGAGAAGAGTACAAAGTTTAGTAATACTCTGGTGAAGGGGGGTAATGATGGGTGATGCTGTCGCATCAAAGCATAGACAGTGATTGTGACAGATACAGGCTCAGTTCTTGACTGTATGACTGCAACCACGGTACTTAATCCCCAGGTCACAGTTTGCCAATCCACAGACTGTGGAAAAAATGTAGCTTCCTCAGAGGTTGCTGTGAGTAACTAATGAAACAATGGAAGTAAGAATTGAGTCCTCTAATGTGTTCTTAATAAATATAAACTAATGTGATGATGACGACGACGACGATGATGATGATGATGATGATGATAATGGGAATAATAGTTACCACCTATTAAACACTTGTTAGGTGCCTGATACTAGGCTGACTAATTTATAAATAAAATTTTTCTCAATTAACTCTATTCTCTCTTAGCTCTCTTTCAACAGGCAAGAGACAATTGATAGCTTTCTACAGACAAGTGACAGTTGATAAACCAGAAAGTTAATTCTTAATGAATCTGTCAGCCTTCTGCATATAAAATGTCTGACAAAGACCCGAGCTTATATTGCTCATTTGAACAACTTTTGATAAAGTATTAAAATAATAAATAGGCACAAGCAAATTGGGGTTTTGGGGGAGGGTATGTGGTAATATTAATATTGTTGGGATGTCTTTTAAAGTCCTATGGTCTCTAGAGATCAAAAAGAATATCAAGAAAGGGCGAAAGCCTCTCTCAGAAAACTAACAAGGAAGCCAAGTTGCTAAAACTCCAAAAGGGAACATCAGCAAGAATCCAGGTTACTCAGAGGTCTTCTAAGGATAAGTCCATGAGAAATATTTATAACAATTGGATGCCAGCATAAAGGAAAATGCTGGTTTTATGAACAGTCTTTTAATTAGACAAATGGCTAATGATGAAAAGAATGACAATTTGATGAACTTTTTAAAGTCTCATTGACCAAACTGAGACTAAAGAGCATAAACAGTAGAATGCTCATATTTTACTGAAATCACTGTGGAGTTGAGCAAAGGAGCAGCTGATGTGTTAAGCGGCTAAGTTTTATCCAGGGTCACACAGTGCTGGTGTAAGTTTTATCCAGGGTCACACGGTGCTGGTGTAAGTTTTATCCAGGGTCACACAGTGCTGGTGTAAGTTTTATCCAGGGTCACACATCCAGGGTCACACAGTGCTGGTGTAAGTTTTATCCAGGGTCACACAGTGCTGGTATAAGTTTTATCCAGGGTCACACGGTGCTGGTGTAAGTTTTATCCAGGGTCACACGGTGCTGGTGTAAGTTTTATCCAGGGTCACACAGTGCTGGTGTAAATTTTATCCAGGGTCACACGGTGCTGGTGTAAGTTTTATCCAGGGTCACACAGTGCTGGTATAAGTTTTATCCAGGGTCACACGGTGCTGGTGTAAGTTTTATCCAGGGTCACACGGTGCTGGTGTAAGTTTTATCCAGGGTCACACAGTGCTGGTGTAAGTTTTATCCAGGGTCACACATCCAGGGTCACACAGTGCTGGTATAAGTTTTATCCAGGGTCACACGGTGCTGGTGTAAGTTTTATCCAGGGTCACACAGTGCTGGTGTAAGTTTTATCCAGGGTCACACGGTGCTGGTGTAAGTTTTATCCAGGGTCACACGGTGCTGGTGTAAGTTTTATCCGGGGTCACACAGTGCTGGTGTATTGGGGACAAAAACCCATCCTCCAAAATTCTCAGGTCATTAATCATCCAGCAGTCAAATGTTTACTTGTCGAAAGTACTGTGAACTTATTTCCAAGAAAAATGCTTCAGAACAAAATAATTTGGACAGTAAAGAACAGTGATGTAACAGCTAATTTAAGTCTTCAAAAATAGAGGTTAAAAAGTAAAGCAATCATTGGTTAAAAGAATGCGTACATTGCACTGGAGAGGGGATATGGTCAGAGATGGCAGTTTGAAAATGGTGAGTCACCAAAAGTAAAATTTTAAATTACAGGCAGTTTGGGAACCTTCAAGAGAGATGTCATAGACTGAACAACAGCAACAAGTTGAGAATAAAATGTGAGGCTAACATGTGGGCTGCAGCCTGGAAAGAGCATTGCAGAAAGGCCTCTTCAGTCTAAACTTATATTTCTGTTGGTTTGAATGGACGGGAGAGCACTAAAGCAGCCGTTTTATAAGCACAGGACTTAGTTCAATCAGCTGGCAAATGATATGACTTATTTTTGCAGTTACATTAATATATGTTCATAAATTCCATTTTAAAAATGAACAAAGTCCATGATTTTGATACTCGTATAAATAATGGAAAGGTAGCCTGATCAGGTGGTGGTGCAGTGGATAAAGCATCATCTTGGAATGCTGAGGACCCAGGTTCAAAACCTTGATGTCACTGGCTTGAGCTCAGGGTTGCTGGCTTGAGCAAGGGGTCATTGGATCAGTTGGAGCTCTTCCCCCTTCCCCCATCAAGCACGGATGAGAAAGCAATCAATGAACAGCTAAAGTGTTGCAATGACTTGATGCTTCTCATCTCTCTCCCTTTCTGTCTTCTGTTCCCGTCTCTCTCTCTTGCTAAAAAATAATAAAATAAAAATTAAAAAAGGAATGGAAAGGTAACCTTTACCTTGAGAAGTCAGGGTAAAGATGAAGGTTTAGAAATCTAGAGAGATACCATTTTGGAAAATTATGTTAACATTTATTCGCTCCTGTAGCTTTGAAATGTGATAATTTAAAGAGAAGTAGACTATTGATTTTTAAAAGTCAATGTGTTGTTTTAAAAAAAGAGAATCTCATGGAGGCCTAAAATGTTCTCTTAAGGATATATTTCAATGTCATTTCAAAAAATAAACACATTTCCCATAAAAATGCAGTGAGGTTAATGGAATAATGCAAGTGAAAGCTTTTTGGCCTGAAGGAGTCCCACCGGGGGAAGGTATTATTGTTTAACACACCACGACCCAGACCTGTGAGTGCCAGAACAGTGGCTATTTTTACACGATCCAATGTAGCAGTCACAGTATTTCTGGTGTTAGCACTAGGAAAGGATTTTTTCTTTTTGTATCTTCGTGATTGCCTCCTCTATTGGAACTGGATAATCCCTCCTCTCCTAAACTGAAAAGTAGTTTTTAATCAATAAAACTAAAGTTTGTTCTCCAGACAGAGCTTTCCCAATTCTTAGAGGTCTAAAATTAATGATATGATTACTACATTTGTATTTATTTTTACTTAGGATTTATCTATGGGGAATGTATGTACTTAAACATGAGTCGCATGACAGATGCAAAAATTAATTATCATCTGACAACTTTTCCTTCAAAAGTATAACAAAGTACACCTAAGAGCTAAAAATAAAACTAGGTATAAAATTCAATTGTTTGAAGATAATTTTTCTTCCTATCTCTTTAATAATAAGCAGTCAGTAATATAATTTAAAACAAAATGTTTTTTTATTTTTTTAAATTTTAATTTGTGATATTAATAAGTCCTTTTCGAAAGCCACAGATTTTGTGAAGCAAAATTAATAGGTTTTTAAATTTATATTGACTTGGACTTTTGTTGTTTTTACTTTTTTCCTTTTGGTTTTAATCTTTACTGTCTCCATTTACTTTTTCATTTAGAAATAATTTCTTTTTCTCTGGACTGCAATCTCAGTGAAAGCTTGTTGAGTAATTATTTTTTGGACTTTCCCTTAGACAGCTTCTACGTTTTTGGTTAGAAAGTTTGTTTCTACTTTTCTACACATTAGATGAGAACTTTCTCTCTTAAGAATTCTTTGTACTTGCTCTTAGAGACAAGATTTATTGGGGTTTCCTTGGGCTTAGACTAGGAAGAAAAACTAATTTTTAAATGAAAAGGTAAAAGCTTTTACAAAGTAAGTAAATGTTATATGTATGTGTGAAATACCATACTCATTTCAACAAGACCACCCAGCTCTTACCCTCATGGTTAAATTCTACCACAAAGCACACACTTCCAATACATGGCACTGCCTTGTGTTCCTGCATTTCCAGGGGACATTGTCCTGTTTTCTGGCAAAAGGCATTAGCTCTTTGCACATTTTTTATTTTTTATTGAGAGTCACAGAGAGAGAGCAAGACAGAGAAACTGAGACAGACAGACAGACAGATAGGAAGGGAGAGAGATGAGAAATATCAACTCGTAGGTGAGGCACTTTACCTGTTCATTGATTACTTTCTCATACAAACCTTAACCAGGGAACTCCAGTTGAGACAGTGACCCCCTGCTCAAGCCAGTGTCCCCTTGCTCAAGTCAGCAACCTTGGGCTTCAAGCCAGCAACCTTTGAGCTCAAGTCAGTGACCAAGAGGTCATGTCAATGATCCCACGCTCAAACTGGCGACCCTGTGCTCAAGCAGGCGACCTTAGGATTTTGACCCTGGGTCATCAGTATCCCAGGTTGATGGGATACTGGTCAGGCTTTTTTTTTTTTTTTTTTTTTTTTTTAGAGAGAGAGAAAGAGAGAGAAATGGGGGAAGCATCAATTTGTAATGATTGCTTTCTGTATATGCCTTGACCAGGCAAGTCCAGAGTTTTGAACCAGTGACCTCAGCATTCCAGTTCTATACTTTCTTCACTGTGCCACCACAGGTCAGGCTCCCTTTTTTAATTTTTTTAATAACAGCTACCCTAAAAGTGAGCTGAACACATACATAGGACAGAAAAGGAAAATTTTTAGATAGGTTCATTATCCAATTATGCCTTTTTGGCCACTTAGAAAGCTTAGACCCCAAAATCCAAATTCATAGTTGTGTAGAGTGATTGTGGTGTATATATATCTAGTTTGTAGATAAATATTTGAGCTGTGCAAAATCCAGGTTAAATTAGTTCAAAATATAGAACTAATATTTCACTATCTCCAATATGTAGAAAACCCTGTTTTATAAACTCGGTTACTGCTGTGTTATCCATTCTGTTAGGTGCAAAATGTTCGGGTTAGTCTTTTTTTTTTTGGATTTTTCTGAAGCTGGAAACGGGGAGAGACAGTCAGACAGACTCCCGCATGAGCCCGACCGGGATCCACTCGGCACGCCCACCAGGCACAACGCTGTGCCCCTCCGGGGGCGTCGCTCTGCCACAACCAGAGCCACTCTAGCACCTGGGGCAGAGGCCAAGGAGCCATCCCCAGCGCCCGGGCCATCTTTGCTCCAATGGAGCCTTGGCTGCGGGAGGGGAAGAGAGAGACAGAGAGGAAGGAGGGGGGTGGGTGGAGAAGCAGATGGGCGCTTCTCCTATGTACCCTGGCTGGGAATCGACCCTGGGTCCCCGCACTCCAGGCCGACGCTCTACCACTGAGCCAACCGGCCAGGGCCCGGGTTAGTCTTTCAATGCCACTAATAAGAAAAGGAAAACTTTATTATGTATAAAAGAAGAATGTGGTTGCCAAGCCAGATCTGCACATTACTTAAGAATTTGGAAAGCCACCCCAGCAGCATCTACAGGCCTTCATGCCCTTCAGTTTGACTTGCTTAAGAATTATCAGAATGTAGTAAGGTCCACAGTATGTACTATTGAGTTTATGAAAACACACACAGCAGCAGCATACACCTATTCTAGAGCCTGAATTTTAAGAGTTAGAATTCCTATATGCTTCTAAATTAAAATAAAGCATGTATTTACTGGCCATGCTAGTTAGAAATTCTATAAACAATTTATAAACAGCTTCTTAAAATTCTATCTTAAAGAAATGATAAATATCCTGATGGAGTGTAGTCTGACTTTTCAAATTGATTTTTCTTTCTTTGTAGGGATAGACAGGTTGAATTTCTTTTTTGTGTTTTTTTCTTTAATCTCTCATTGTAAAAATTTCTATTTTCTTACAAAAGCTGATTCTTTGATCATTTATTAGTATGAATAACAATGATGATATTTTATCAATCTTGTTTTTGTTTGAGTTGAAAGGTTATATGTTTTTATGATGCACTTTAAAGTGCTAAATATTTTATAATGCTTATAAATAAAATGATAGTATTACTTTCAACTTGTTTTTTTTTTTTTTTTTTTTCTGAAGCTGGAAACGGGGAGAGACAGTCAGACAGACTCCCGCATGCGCCCGACCAGGATCCACCCGGCACGCCCACCAGGGGGCGATGCTCTGCCCCTCCGGGGGGTCGCTCCGCTGCAACCAGAGCCACTCTAGCACCTGGGGCAGAGGCCATGGAGCCATCCCCAGTGCCCGGGCCATCCTTGCTCCAATGGAGCCTCGGCTGCGGGAGGGGAAGAGAGAGACAGAGAGGAAGGAGAGGGGGAGGGATGGAGAAGCAGATGGGCACTTCTCCTGTGTGCCTTGGCCGGGAATCGAACCCAGGACTTCCGCACGCCAGGCCGACGCTCTACCACTGAGCCAACCGGCCAGGGCTCAGCTTGTTTTTTAATGCAACTGGATTGTTTTGTGTGATCAAATATTTCGCAAAAATAATGTTGACTATAAATTGCATCCTATGTCTTAATTTACTTTCCCCACAGAATTTTAGTTTTAAAATTTATCAGTGTTGCTCCATATAAATTAATTTATTGCTTCTGGCCACTGTCTAATGTTTCACCACGTTTTAATAGAATGTTTTGCTTAATCCATTACCCTGGTTATGAATACTCAGGTTGTCTTTAACACTTTATTTCCACCATAAAGCATTAATCAACTCTTTCAACACATTTTCCTAAAGAATAGTGTAGAGTTTCTCTAGGATTTACACTCAGAAATGGAGTGGCTAAGGTAGGATTTGTATCCCCACCTTATTTCACAGATCACTCTGCAGAATAGCTGCACTGTTCGCCTCCCACTATATCTCTCTCACCACCCTCTTTAGTGAGAGCTTTAAATTTTCTCTCACCATATTCTTTGTCACCACATGATACTAAAGCTTGTATTTTAACTTCTGGAAGTCTGCCATGTGTCAATTTGTTTAATAAGTGATATTTGTCTTAATTATGTATTTTTCTGATTCTAGCAAGGTAAAGTATATACTTTTTGCTATTCATATTTCATATTCTGTGAATTTCCTATTTATAAACTTTGCTTTATTCTATTGACTATCCAATGCTTTTAGTTAGATTTCAGTTATCTTATATTCAAATATGAATTTGTTATTGAATTTTAGATATTGTATATGTCTTCTAGTCATCAGTTCTTTTTATCACTGACTTTGGTATCCTTTATTGTCCATAAAATACTAATTTTAAGGTAGTCAAACTTATTTGTTTTACTTTATACAATACACTATTCTCATTTTTTAAATCTATTTTCTTCTTTATCCTAAAATCAAAATATATTCTTTTGTAGTTTCTTTTATTCTAGATATTACTTTTCACATTTAGTTCTTTTAAAATCATTTTTAGATTACATACTCTTAAAATTTTATTTTTCAGTTACAATTGACATACAATATTATATTAGTTTCAGATGTAAAACAGTGATTAGACATTTATGTACCTTATCAAGTGATCACTCTGATAAATCTATAACTCATCTGATATAATACATAGTTATTATAGTATTGACTATATTCCCTGTGACTATTTTTATAACTGGCAATTGGTACTTCACATTTAGCTCTTAAACCTATTGAATTTGAGATTTATATGTTGTGGGATGGAACAATGTAATTGTTCTTAGAATGAGCTCTGTGGACAGATGTGTGGGTTTAGTTACAGCTCTGCCACATACTTCTTAGGCTAGTCACATTATCTCTTACACCTCAGTTTTACTCACCTATAAAGTGAGGAAAACAGTTTATACATCATAGGATGTTTTTATAAAGATTAAGAGAGCTTCAAAATACTGAGCACAATACAGGGGTGGGCAAAGCTAGGTTAATAATAAATAATACAATAATTCATAAGTAAATTATACAAGAATAAACTCTGTTTTGCCTACTCACAACTGTAAATCTACTTTTTGCCAAGCCCTGTATAAGTGATATCATTAAGTTGAGATCAAGTCTTATAAAACTTTATATGGTAATCCTCTGTTTCCCAAAAAGCTATAATTCAACATTTACCACACAATTCTGATGCTGTTTCTTTCACATGTCAACTTTCCATCCTGTGTGGCTCTTATTCTAGGCTGCCTATGTGGGTGGGTTTCCTTGTTGGCCATTTCTCCCAACAGCATTACACTGTTGTTACCCGTTATGCCCTCCTGATGTATCTCAGTGTCTGGGAAGGCGAGTTCTCCATCTTGGTCTTATTTTCAAATACTGCCTTAGCTGTATGGAGTCATTAATTCTTTGATATGAATTTTAGAATCACTTTTTCATGCTGTCCCTCAAAACAAAAGGCTTGGATTTTTATTGAAAGTGCATTTAATCTATAGAGCAACATAAGGACATTGACATTGTTATAGTGTTATATAATCTCATTTATAACTGTGGCATACATTTATTTTACTCATGTGTCCTATAATAGAGAGTTAAAGTTTTCACTGTGAAGAATATTTACATTATTTACTAGATAAAGCTTTATATGCTATGGTGTTTGTTGCTATTGAAAATATATCTAGTATTTTATCTTGTTATTGATGCAATTGGAAAATACAAATGATTTTGGTGTATTGACTTCTTTTTAGCCAATATGTTGAGCTTTTTTCTTAGATTTAATAGCTTATTTGTTATCTTGGCTTTCCAAATAAATCAATAATCAAAGCAGTCTATGAATATATTATAATCTATATCCTTCTAAACTCTCTCTCTCTCTCAATACACATTTTTTTTTTAATTTGAGGAGGTTTGAATAGATCATGTTAAGTGGAAGCAATAATGTTAAAAATCTCTATCTCAAATTTCTTTTTAAGGCAAATGCTAATGTTTTTTACTTAGAGACATACAAGACATTATCTAGAAAATCACATCAATTCATTTCCAGTCAAATGGGTAAATACATCTTTAACTTCATTTGTATTATGTAATATTTTAAATTATGAATTTGTTTTATCTTCTCAGGTCAGTTTATTTTAGCCATGTGGATTTATTCTCTGTTTATTCCTCCCTCTTTTCCTTTCTTCTTCCCTCCTTCCCTTACTCCCTTTCTATTAATGAATTGGGAAGAAAATCCCCTTACCTACACTCAACTATGCAACAACAAACCCCCAAAATATAACATATTGATATATTGTCTGAAAAGATAATAACTATGGAAATATTATAGAAGCAGAATCTAAGACATTCTTGTCCTTTCCATCTAAAAGTGGATTTAGAAAGTTCTCTTTTCTACTTCAGGGATGTAAGTTGAGCCTTTGTTTCAAAAAACAAAACAAAACAATCTTACATAGTTCTTTTACAAGGTTCTCTTCACCTTTGGAAATTATTAATGATAAAAAAATATGATGTACATAGGTAATGTCCTCTTTTTTCTCATGAGCTCAATGCACTTCAGTTTATAGCCCTAACCTAGTTAATTCTACAACAAACCTGAGAGGGAAAGAAGAGGCAGATTGTTCTTTTCCTCATTTCACAGATGAGAAAACTGAGGTTCAAAGAGTTTAAATGATTCAGCCAAGGTTATTCTTTGAAAGGGTGCCAGAGCCAGGAATAGCAGCTCTATCCCCTTGTCTTCTCTAATGTGATTCCATTCACTGGTCCACTCTGACTGCAGAAATGCACTGCACCTGTCCTCACACAGTCCCTGAAATGTCCTTTTATAATGACACTAAGCCAGCGACAAGACTGACCAAACACAAAGGATGCTATACAAAAAGAGCAGCCTTTTCTGTTGACTCTGGCCCATAAAATCCCACAGCCACACGGCATGAGAAACATGAGACATCCAGTAAGATCATGTTCTCATTAGTTCTAGCTAGAACAAGATTTTGCAGAAATGAAAGATAAGTCTTGTGGGCTGACTGCTAAAATGAGTGCCTCGGGAGTCAGAGATGCACTGCTGCTCTGGTAAGTCAAGAATGCCCTTTGCTAATTGTTTCTCCTCCATTTCTTAGAGAATTTAAATGCATGATCAGCATCATATATTATACTTCAGTACTATTCATCATCCAGTTTGCACATATTTGCTGGGAAGAAAGTTGCCCAAGTCATTAAATCCTCCCATGATTCAAAATCTCATGACCTTCGGTGGTAGCTCACTCGGTGCATTAAATCATCTCTGTTCTGGACCTACAAGAACATGACCTTCGACTTACCAAGCTGTTTCTCCATGAAATAAAAATTGAACTGAGAGGTTAGAGAAAACTTTTGAAGGTGTCTGGCTCTTGCAGCCATTTAATGAGATCCTAAGCATTTCTAGCTGCTAAACTTGTCCTTTGATTGGTGGTGACTCAAAAATCAATGATAATAAAACTGTCCAACCTGTCCAACTCTTCTGAGATATTTTTCTCTCTTTGTTTCCTATCTTTCAAATATTTAATGAAGCAAACCACCCATTTGGTCCATCACCTTGTGTCAATTTTTGTTCAGGGATATGTAAGCCTTCCTCCATGAGTTCCTTTGGGGAAGACCTAGGGTCTAACTTGTTACTGCCATAGTCAGATAGCACAGTCCACGGCACAGATTAAGTACTCAAAAAATGTCAGTTAGATGGGTGGACAGATTGTCAGTATCTTGCAACCCACAAAAAGCTAAATTAATATTGTGCTTTTTACTGTGTATAACCAGGAAATGAATTAGGCCAGGGAAATAAATGTCTAGTACATGTGCCACCACCTGTCCCTTTTATGTTCATTACAGTACTTGGTACTCTATCATGACATTCTCTCTCTTTGGGTACAGATATGACCTCAAGATCCTTTATTCTTTATTTTTGATTTGATCTGTGATGTTGACATTAGGAAAAATAGCCAATTTTTACATAAAAAATAGAGATCTGCAGAATAGAAAAATTAGTTTTCAAGAAGTGACTTGGTGGCCTGACCAGGCAGTTGCACAGTGGATAGAGCATTGGACTGGGATGTGGGGGACTAAGGTTCAAAACCCCAAGGTTGCCCGCTTGAGCATGGGCTCATCTGGTTTGAGCAAGGCTCACCAGCTTGAGCCCAAGGTCGCTGGCTTGAGCAAGGGGTCACTTGGTCTGCTCTGCTGTAGCCCCCTGGTCAAGGCACATATGAGAAAGCAATCAGTGAATAACTAAGGTGCTGCATCAAAGGATTCATGCTTCTCATTTCTCTTCCATCCTGTCTATCTGTCTCTATCTGTCCCTCTCTCTGTCTCTGTCACACACACACAAAAACGATGTGACCTGGTAGAAATTTCAGAAGAAAAATATATGCCTAATTGATTATAGACATTAGGTTCAGCCACTCAGCTTTCTCCTTTCAAAGTCTTATTATTATTTTTTTCTTTAAACCAACATGTAATCCAACAGGTAACAAAACAAATGAAAACTTTCAGAGCAGAGCCCTTCTTGATAGAATCTGTTTATGGCCATATATCTATATATTGAGCAGTGATGTCCAACCTTTGGACATCACTAATGGCACACATAAACTAATTACTAAGATTCTGTTGCACCCCCAAATTTATATTTTTTGCCAATCTGACAAAATAAATAGGTAATTTTCATTTATTAACATTAGACAGCTATTGTCGTGTTGGCTGTTGTCATTTTTTCCTTTTATTTGACAACCTAAGGGAAAAGAGGTCAGTGCCCCTGACTGCACAGTCAGGTATCACATGTTTTAAATTTTTTTGTGACCCACCAGTGTGCCTCTTGCAGCAGAGCAGTTGAAAATCACTGATAAAGAAGGATAATGTCAGCTTCCTTGTTGGTAAGTTGGGCTGGAAGAGGAGATAGAGAGCGTTTAGAATGGATAATTCTAGACTGACAAGGTCAGCAAGAAGTAAGTAGTGTGTGAATCATTATTTCTGATAGAGTAAATGGACAATGAGAATAGGAGAGGGTTGGTTTGGAGTTGGCTCGTCACTAGTTCATGCTTATTACCAGTGTACCAATTTAGCTATGAGTGTCAGGATTATCAATGATATTACTATAATGTAACAAACACTACTTAAATCCAAGTGTCTTAACTTAACAAATCTTTATCTCTTATGTCAGAAACCAGTGTGAACTAGGTCATTCTTTCTTAGCAGATTGTCTTTATCTAGTGAATCAGGAACCTCTGCCCCTGTATCTTATGATGTTGTCTTAGATACATCACCTATTAAATTACAGCAGAAAGGAACATGGATAGCACAGACTGGAAGTAGTAGACACATGTACTTTTGGCCAAAATGCAAAATAATCACCCCTACCTAGCTTTCAAGGAGCCTGGAAAAGGTAATTGTACTGTGTGTTGAGGAAGAGAAAATAAAATGCGCCTCTCAGTCACAGTTGAACACAGGTAATTTGTGGCAGAGAGCAATGTTTGCAGATGGTGATGCATGAAGATTAAAGAAGATTGATTTTATTTTAATCATTGAGGAGCTCTGTCCCATCTGAGTTCTGAATGGTAATAAATTAAATCATCCACTGAAAACTAACCATCTAGTTTGTGTGCTGGGTAGCAGGAACTAGTCTTATCACTTATTTAGTAAACAAATAAGTATTTACATCTATGCAGCACTTTGCTCACAACTGTAACTTACTGCTCTCTCCTTCCTGGTCCCCAGATGATTTCTGGTAGTTGGTATGTCCCAGGACCTGAGCAGTAGACTCGCTGTGGACACAATCCCCTTTGTGGTCAGTTTCCAGGAGCCTCTCAACATCTTGACCAAAACCAAAGGAATGGGGGGAAATGTACTTCTCTGCTTATCAGAAAGTGCCTCCTCACATCTGGCATTTTTCTGGCTGCATTCTAATAACTGCTTCTTCCTTCACATTTCTTGGCATACTGAACACTATCGTCAAATTCTCCCTCACCTTTCTTTCTGTCCATGTTTACAACCATGTTTTCATCAGCCTTTTTCTTAAAATAATTTTTTATTCACTGCATAGATTTGCAGATCTAGCCGCTCAGCTAGCAAATAGAAGGATGTTACAGTAATATAATGTTATAGTAATTAAATATATAGAAATATAGAAGATATATAGAAATAAGTTAGGATATAATATTAAAAGCCATTAAAGCAAGTGAATAAGGCTATGCCTTCTGAGTGGGAGCTAATGTAGTATGTACAGATATGATAAATAAGAAGATGCCTTCTGTGCAGAGCCCAGTTAGTATGTGTGTGAAATTATATATATAGATAAAAAGAACTCCCTGCGAAGAACTCCCCCAAAATGGCTTCAAGTGTAATCCTGTAGGTTAACACCTCTTAGAAGGCATATGCCAGAAAAGGGTACTAAAGCTGAGGGACCCCCAGCTGCAGTTAGTCGTCCAGGCTCTAACATTGAATGTGGACTGTCTCCATGCTGCTCTGACCAAGGCCAGCTGAGAGGAGCATGTCGACGGGGCTCCATTAAGCTGTACCCAGGCACACCATAGGATTTGTGAGTAATAAACTGCCTGTGTGATTCTTGCAACTAACTTGTGCGTCAGTCATGTCTTTCCTCTGGTGGCAATTGGTTCCAGTACCAAATAGTAGAATTCTCATAGCAGCCTCGAGAGTAGTCTAGAAGAGGCTGCCAGCCCTGCTGTTAAGCAGGAGTGTCCCACTGCACAGGGAAGTTGAATCGGAAATGCCTGATCGATGTAGAGCTCAGGCTGTACTGGGACAAAGGACGTTATCAGAGGTTGTACAGAATGACAGGTTTTTATAGGTAGAAGGCTGTGGCAGAGGAGATATTAGCAAAAACAAAAAAAGATTCTTTCTAGGATGGTACATCATTTAAGGGGGGAAGGTTTTTATCATGTAGATTGCCTGTTCTTCCTAGGGAGTATGGAGGGGATCCACTTGTTGATAAAGGTCAAAATTGCAGTTAGGTTGGGTGTTAAGTCTATGTTTGCTATCATAAATGACACTCACTTTGGGACTGTGGTTTTCTCTATGACAGTCTAATGAGGTCACATTAAAAATTATTAATATAAAAAAGATAACTGGTGGAAATTTTTGTGGGATTTATGTCACCTCATCTACTACTTTTAGAGCCCTTACCCCCTTCCTTAACTTTTATTAATTTCCTAGGTGTGCATCAGAAGTTTATGGTGAACTTGGGCAAATGCACATATGTATATTTTAAAGGTTATTGTGTCATGAATTCAAAGAAGCAGGAAACTGGAAAAATTATTAAAGGACCCTGAGCACCCCAGTTCTAATGGAGTACTGGGGAGGTTTCCTCACATCCCCAAGTAATGCTTCAATGCCAGCTTCTTTCCTAGATTTCATCTTAATTCTGACACTGTCTACCTTGAGATTGCATCAGATTCTATAGGTGAAAGGCTCAGTCCCACAAGACTGCCCCTCACCACCACTTCAGATGCCAGTGGCCAAGTCCAGCTTGTCACCTACTTTGACCCATGGACAATAGGTAAGAAGGTCCAACAACCCTCTCACTGGGTTTGGTTAATTTGCTAGAGTGAGTGGCTCATAGAGATCAAAAAAACTTTTTACTTAACTAGATTGGCCAGTTTATTATACTAAGGTGACCAACCACCCTCCTTTAGGGAGGACAGTCCTTCTTTTGTAAGTTCTGTTTTCCCTCAAAAAGTATCCTCGTACATGTCCTCCTTTTTGATATTGGAAGACTAATCTGTAAATGTCCATATTCAATCAATGCAGAGTTGATCCATTGTGTGTGATATGATGTATTTGTGTCTAAATAAATACTTTTTTCTTACAATTATTATTAAAAATTAATAGGCATATAAGCATAATTACAATAGAAAATATTATAAATGTTTTATTCTGCATTTATCATATATTATAGTGTATTATTGTTGCAATGAATAAAATGTTTCTTTTATTTATAATATTGTTTTCTTCTATTTATTTTTGTCCTTCTTTTCATTGTCAAACAGTTGGTCACCTTATTTTACAGGATTTAACTCAGAAACAGCCAAATGGAAGGTATAGGGAAGGAGCATGGAGTTTCATTGCCCACTATAAGTGAGCCAACCCCTCCAATCTCCATGTGTTTGTTCACCAACCTGATATACAAACAATGTCTTTTTGGTTTTTATGGGGGCTTCATTATATGGTTATGTTGATTCAGTCATTAGCCAGTGGCCACTGAACATTGAACTCAATCTTCAGCCTCTCTCCTCTCCCCTGAGGTAAGGGGTATGGGACTGAAAGTTCCAAACCTATAATCACTCAGTTGGCTCCACAGGCAACCAGCCCCATCCTTAGGTGGAGTCCAAAGGTCTCCTTATTAACATAACACAAGATACCATTATTGCAGCCATCACTTAGGAAATGCTAGTGATTTTAGGAGCTCTGCCAGAAACAGGACAAAGACCAAACATATATTTCTTATAAACCATAATATTACAGTTATCTAATGCTGTGCCATTCTAAACATGTGGTAGTCACAAGGGAAAATAACCTAATATCCAATCTTTGCTATTTATTTTTTAAATTAGATTTAAGAAGCACTATTCTCTAGCTAATATAAACTTCTACTCCTTATTTATTTTTAAAATTTTAGCTTAGGTTTGAAAATTGTCTTAAGTTTCTAACGGTTAGAACTAAACTTTCTGTTGGGCAGATAAAATATATTATGCTTACTTTGTTAAAGATGGCGCTGCCCACATGGAAGCCCATTGCCCAGGTGATATTAATGTGTGTTGGGGGCAGGTTGTGGGCAGGAGGATTCTTGTAGCCTGGGGCTTGGTTTTAGGACTAAGCCTTTCCCACCCTTCCTTTTTGATGTGAGGTGGTGCAATCCCATCATGCCTCAGATAAATGACTTTGTATTAGAGACTTCCCTATTTTGTATATTGGATTAAAGGTTTGATTTCTGCACTATAAAGTGGGGCAGACCTGGAGCTTGCTCTCTAGGTTCCTGAGATTAGCATAAGAGAGGAGAGAGCAAAAAGAAGAAAAGAAAGAAGCCATGTGGAGGAGCCCAGGAGAAACAGCCAAGATGATGGAGTGCTGAAGGAGAAGCCAGTTTGTGCAGAGTTTGTGCAGAGAGGAGGAGATGGGGAACAGAGGTGAATAAGTCTGGTGAGCTAGAAACCTTTGATTCTAGGAAACTTGGATAAGTCAGTAGCTTAGTGAGCACTGAATGAGTGGGTTTTGGAGCCCAGTGTGTGTTTTTACTTGCCCACTGGGTGCAAGCTAGGATTAAAGATGATAGCCCACCAGTTTTAGGCTCCATTGTTTCATTACCATCTGTTCGAATCCAATGCCAACCTGCATGGGCCAGGCGGTTGTGATGGTGACCGTGTATACTGGCTTTACGTTTGGTGTAGTCTGTGGCAGGATTTGATACAGATGAGTGTGGAGCCACCACCACCTTTGAGCGGTGGTGTAGAGGACTGGCTGCTGTTATGGTTCCCCATGGCCGTCCTTTTGGGGGCCTTAGGCTGACTGACTTTCACAGCCATGTGTGAGGAAACCAAGAGCTCTGTGGAAGAGGCTTCCTGGGATCTGCAAACCGAGCTGTGGAAGGAGCTGGAGCAAACGTGGGAGAAACAGATGCTGACCCTGGAGCTGGAGTAAGCGCTGGAGGAGGAGTCCAACCAGGTTTACAAGATTCACCTGGAAATGGAGCAGCTGCTGGAGGAGGATTCACAGGTTCGTGAGTTGCAGATTGCCCTGGATGTTGTGGAGAGCCAGCAGCAGCGAGAGGCCAGGGCTGAGACTGGAGCTGGGGCTGCAAAACCTGCTGAACAGAAGGCGGCGGCCCGGGGCTTGAGCCCAGCTGCGGGAGCTGGTGTTTTCAGTTTCTCTTTGGAGGATGAGGAGAATCGGGCTGGAGTTGCAATCTGCAGTTTCCAGAAGATGAGAGCCCAGCAGCAAGCAGTACTTACTATGCTTCTGGTAGGTCTGCAATTTGGAGACATAGGGGTGGGAGCCATCATGTTCTCTGGAGCAGAGATGGAAATGCTGACTGCCATTGCCACGTGCTCCTCCTTGGGACAGTGTAAGACCTGCCAGGATGGCAGGAATGAGGGGGGTGGCTGAGGCCCCGTGTGCATGGACTGATTTCCTGGACTATGACTGGAGTGAGCACTGGCTCCTTTGTTGGATGGACTTACGGATTTTGGACAATGTGAAATACTCTGTTGGGGGTGGGGTGGCTTTGCTGGAAGCACTCCCCTGCCCTGGGAAGCTTTTCCCATGGCTAGAAAGAAGGCCGAGGACATTTTGCACTTTTGTCAAAGTGCTCAGAGACTAGTGAAACGTACCTTTGTAATTGCTGAAATTGTATGATTTGTCATGTTGTTGTAATTTGTGTAATGTGCCTAATTTCCTTGCACAGGTATGTCGGTGGTGTAGATTGTGGGTAGTAAAGTGAGCATAGGGGTGGATTGTTGGGCAGATAAAATATATTATGCTCCCTTTGTTAAAGATGGTGCTGCCCACGTGGAAGCCTGTCGCCCAAGTGATATTAATTGCTCTATGATTGGAATGGGCATAATTATATTAATATGTGTTGGGGGTGGGCTGTGGGCAGGCAGGATCTTTGTAGCCTGGGGCTTGGTTTTAGGACTAAGCCTTTCCCACCCTTTTTGATGTGGGGTGATGCAATCCCATCATGCCTCAGATAAGTGACTTTGTATCAGAGACTGACTTCCTTGTTTGTATATTGGATTAAAGGTTTTGATTTCTACACTATAAAGTGGGGCAGACCAGAAGCTTGATCTCTCTTGATTCCTGAGATTAGCATGAGAGAGGAGAGCAGAGAAAGGCCACGTGGAAAAGACCAGGAGAAGCAGCCAAGATGGTGGAGTGCTGAGTGAGCAGCTGGTTTGGGCAGAGTTTGTGCAGGGAGAAGGAAGGAGATGGGGAACAGAGGTGAATAAGTCTGGTGAGCTAGAAACCTTTGATTCTAGGAAACTTGGATAAGTCAGTAGCTTAGTGAGCACTGAATGAATGGGTTTTGGAGCCCAGTGTGTGTTTTTACTTGCCCGCTGGGTACAAGCTAGGATTAAAGATGATGGCCAACCAGTTCTTTGCTCCGTGGTTTCATTACCGATTGTCTCAATCCAATGTGAACCTGCATGGGCCAGGTTACTGTGATGGTGGCTGTGGCTACTGGCCTTACACATGGGATTGTACTTGATGTTAAATGAAAGAAAAAGAAAGGTTTGTGTACTAAAATAAATTTGAAAAATGCTCTGTTCAATAAAATTAAACTTGTTTTTTTGACTGGAGGACTTTTGAAATGTGGAATGAGCTGCAATATGCCATGTGAATTTACATGTTAAGTAGAATTTGGTGTGAAGTGTTTTTTTAACTTCATTTGGCTAAACAACCCTTTGTCGATAGAAGTTTTAAAGGGTTCTTGTTTCTAAAAACATTGGAAAATGCTGTTCTAGTCTCAGTTATGCCCATTAAAATCTTAGCATTTGGAAGGAGGCCCACAGTTAAGCTTATCCAATTTCTGATATGGTAATCTACACTATATCCCTGCTCTAAGCCCATTTAGCTATGAAGAAATATTCAGCTGATTCTATAGTTAGAATGCACATCTGTTAGAAAGTTTTAACTCTTTAAGTGCATTTTACTATTAGAAAAATTTAACTTTACAAAATTTGTTGGCACTGGCAAGTTGGCCTGGCATGTGGATTTCCTGGGTTTGCTTCCCAGTCAGGGCACATAGGAGAAGCGAACATCTGCTTCTCCACCCCTCCCCTTGCCCTTTTCTCTATCTCTCTCTCTTCCCATTTCTGCAGCCATGGCTTGGTTAGAGCAAGTTGGCCCCCAGTGCTGAAGATGACTCACCTCAGGCATTAAAATAGCTCTATTTCCGAGCAACACAGCAACAGCCTCACATGGGCAGAGCATCACCTGGGTAGGGGGCTTGCTGGGTGGATCCCAGTCGGGGCGCATGTAGGAATCTGTCTCTCTGCCTTCTTACTTCTCACTTAAGAAAAAAATTGTCTCTTGGACCTACATCTAATTTCTGAAATAAAATTTATGTAACTGGATAAAATAACCCATAGGTTCTTGCTGCCTGCCATGACATGAAAAGCTAATGTTTGTGACATAGCCGCTGGTGAAAATGAGAGAGGTTTGTTCAAGTGCTAGCCATCTGACAAGATAGGGGTCTCCTGTCCTCAAAAACCTATTGTAGCTTAGACGCCTGGGCTAGATTACATAGGGATCTGGGGAATTTGGGAGTGGGGAGAGCTCCTAAGGGAGGGCAGATGTGCAGTTTCTCTCGAGGGAGGGAAGTTCTTATCTTCACGACTAGCTGGACTTCACGGTCCTCTTGGTGTTATCGGAGGGTCCAAACTTGAAGCCTCAGTGTGGTGGGAGACAGGGTTGGGGTCTGAGGGTTCATTCTTGCTCTGATATTAATTCTTGATGTGTGTCAGCACTATGTCTGTGATTCAACTCCAGTGTTAATGTTCCAAGAGGGGACGGGCTGTTGAACTGTAACAACTCAGCCAGAGGTGAAAGTTTAGGATTGATTATATACTTTTGATTTGTTACAGACTATATAACTTTGATTACTAGATTGGTAATATTTAATCATTGTTACAGTTACAGTTTTAAGCTGGGCTTAATATTTACTGACATGCCTGACTAGTGGTAGTGCAGTGGATAGGGTATTGACTATACCCAATAGGGATGTTGATGTTCTCAGTTTCAAAACCCCGAGGTCTCCTGCTTGAGCAGAGGCTCACCAGCTTGAGTGAAGTGTCACCAGCTAGAGCATGGAATCATAGACATGATCTCATGATCACTGGCTTGAGCTCAAAGGTCCCTGGTTTGAAGCTCAAAGTCACTGGATTAAGCCCAAGATGACTGGCTTGAGCAAGGGGTTACTGGCTCGTCACTGGTGCAGTGGATACAGTGTTGACCTCAGACCCAGATTCAAAACCTCAAGATCACCAGCTTGAGCATGGGATCTTAGACATGATCTCATGGTTGCTGGCTTGAGCCTGAAGGTTGCTGGTTTGAGCCCAGTGGTCACTGGCTTGAAGCCCAAGGTCACTGACTTGAGCAAGTGGTCACTGGCTCAGCTGGAGCCCCCCGGTCAAATCACATATGAGAAAGCAATCCATGAACAACTAAAGTGCTGCAACAAGTTGATGCTTCCCATCTTACTCCTTTCCTGTCTGCCTGTCCCTGTCTGTCCCTCTCTTGCTCACTTAAAAGAAAATTATATATATATGTATATATTCAATATATATATATTTACTAAGATTAACATGAGTGGCTTTATATAAATTACTTTATAGGCTTACTTTATTAGTATATTATTTTTTTATTTTTTATTATGCAATAACAATATTACACAAGGGTTGGCAAAAGTAGGCCTATAACAGTTCATATGGAAAAGAATACAATTAATAAATAATACATGCAAAACAGTTTATTCTTGTATTATTATTTATTAATTACTGTATTATTTTCCATGCAAACAACTACAAGCCCACCTTTTTTTTATTGATTTTAATTGTTGTGTTTACATAGTTACAAGTGTACCCCTGAATATATCTCCCTCCCTTCCCCCCTTGTTCTCCTTGATACCCCCTTTGCTCCCTCCCCCCACCACCTTCCCCCTTCTCTCCATGATTTACTATCCTGCCCTCTATCTCTCTGTGTTATGTGTAAGTATATTCTTATTTTAATTGTATTCTATGGCTAGTCAGATAATATCACTAATATAGCATGTTCATTCCCCATTGCATATATCCTGCTCAGGTACAAGAATGTTTTTCAATGATGTTTTATACCCGAAAACAAAAACAAAAACACATAGATCCACAATCAGAAACCATTTATATTTTAATTATATCTCAATAAAACTGGAAAAATTAGTAACAAAAGTTTGAGAATACTAATTTCAAAAATAAATTTAATTTGAAATTTATTTTGAAACAGGGTGTCATTAAATAAAGCTAGTGAATTTTCACTTATATCTATTAAAATTTAGATTACATTGCAATTATGCACAATTGCTAGAATAAAAAAAAATACATGTTACTTTGAGTGATTATGCCAACAAAACTCGAGCATAGACTAGAACCCTGCCCTTCACCAGATGTCCAGTGTTAGCAGCTCGATCAAGCAGGACAATTCTGGTAAAAATTCATCCAAGGCATATATCATTTTTCCTAAGGACTTTTCTTAATTACTTGATATCCAAATAAATTTATTTTGTAGTCCTTATTGTGTCCCTTTCTCTCTTGAATTGTTAAAAATATATATTTTTTGCACGATCCTCATTTATCAATGCCTTTATATGTTTATTCTAGCAGACTTCTGATATTATTTACAATGGCTTCATGGTACTCTATCTGCAAGATTTACAAGTTCACTTTGCAGTTTATTTGAATTTTGTTTCTAATAGAAATATATATGTATATATAGTATACATTAGTGTTTTTCAACCCGGGCTGCCAGAAATTTTGTGCTGGTATGTGGAAGAGTTACCACCCTGCCTCTGTAATCTTCACACAACGTCAAGGTGGTTAACTCTTTCACAGTCCTGCATGAAATTTCTGGCAGCCCGGCAATGGTCCATGGACCTGCGGCTGAAACACACTGGCATATATGGTATTATGTTCATATCATGTTTAGAAGGGGAGAAGTCTGGGCAACTTAAAAAATGAGGACTTAGATAAGCATACTTGGATATCAAGAAACCCCTGTTATGTAAAAATAGGTATAATGAACTCTCCAAATCTTCTCTGTTCTTACTTTTCTCTGGTCCTTCATTCTGGAGTCCTTAATTCACTTGTCAGTACTGAATTCTTGCTTATTTGTAGGCCTTTCATCGCTCCTCATGTCTTGGTCCAAGTTCGATGAAACTTGGTTTTCCCTTTTGTTTGTGAAGTACTGATCGTAGTTAAGCCAGAGCTTGTTCCATTCAAGGTTTAGAGTTTCAGCAGTTTTAATAGTAAAGGTAGGAGTGGGTTGTCCTCAACCAGCACAGTCTTCCACCCGCCCCTTTCTTTGGACAACTTCCTGCTATAGAAAGACGACCACACTGACTGACTCAGCCTGCAACTATGATGAGAAATTTACTTCTCAACCTTGGCTTCCTTCTGCTCAGAAGCAGCCTGCCAGATAAATTCTCCATTCTCTAGCTTGGCATTCAAGATAATTCATACTCCCATGCCCCCAAATTTATTTCTAGCCCTACTCCATGCTTCTTTTTACACACTAAATATCTATTCATCTGCATTCAGTTCTCTGAAGTACAAGTTTTTTTCTTTTTCTGCTATTCCAATTTTTTCCTAATTCCTTTCAAAGTCCCTTCAAATTCTTCCCAGTCCAAAATCCTACTTGGCCTTTACTTTACTCCCATTATTACTTGGCCTTAAGAAAATGTTACTCTTTTCAGGATAAATAAGTCAGTCAATCAATAAACCATTAATGTGTTCATAGGTTCCTTCAACGAAGTTTTCCCCCTCAATCCAAATAAAGTCAATTTGTATTAATAATAGCTGTATTGTTCTCATAGAAATGTGTTTTAACTCACTTATTTGACTGAGTGCTATCTAAAATGATGGTATAGTATTCTTCACTGTGTTGGTTGCTTTTCCATGCTTAATGTTTCTATGACATTATCAGCTGGCAGTATCAGCTCCTTGAAGCCTTAAAGTATACATTATTGGTTTTTCCAATCCCCTAATGCTCAATCTTGTTTTTATACTTGGTGGGTATTTGATAAATTTGACTAGTTCATTTTAGAAAGTGAAGAAAACTTCCTCTAGTCCTAAACAGCTCTATTCAAGATAAATGTGTGTCCTCTCTTTCTTTGCACAACATTATTCTTTTATAGCAGCTGGTCAGATGTGTTTGACAGAAATGCAGGGGACAAATTCTACGTATCTTAAGACCTAAGCCAATATGCACAGTCAGCGCAATACTTTCTCTCCATCGAGAATGTCTTCTTAAACATATACAATGGACAGCTGTACTTTCATGATTTTAGGATAAATTACGTGTAAAATAGTCATCAGTATTTGAAAATCTTATTCAGAGTGCAATTATTTTCAAAGTCTTATTTTTTAATTTTTATATATACAACAATTATTTTATAAATAAGTGGAGCTAAAACATGACAGTTGGTTTTTGTTGTTGTTCTGTTTGTTTTATACTATATTGTATTTTGGAGATGTTGGGACTACTTTTACTCTTATTCTATAGCAGTACATATGCACAAGATTTAAAAAAAATCTCATGTATAAATATTGAATTTTACCATTACTTGAATGCCGGATATGAAAAAATATGATTCATTGAAATATTTCTAATTTCCTGACTTAAAAATAGAAAGCACTTTCTCAAATGTTCATCTTCTCACACAGTCATCAAGTTTCCATCTTTAACAAAAGTCACTTGGGTCTATGCATGCCAATGAAGTTGAATTTTAAATTTACAAGTTCATGGTAATGTGTTCTCCGCTAAAGTTGGGAAAAAAATTTTTTTCTATGTATTCGTTGATATTTCACTATTCAACATGGTATAAATGCTTGGGTGAGTTGGAGCAAAAGGCATCTAAATTCATGGAAATAGACAATAGAATGAAATATCAAAGCTAATGGGCTGATGCTCTTATTCCATTCTTTACTCAAACTTACTAAACATAGATTTTTAACCCAAGTCTCAGTTCTATATATATAGTTCACAGTAGCAGAATTATTTCTAAAGCATCCTGTCTTTCAACCCAACCCATCAGCCTCAGCCTATACACATAGTGGCAAAGTTAGGCTTTGATTTTTTTTCTGTTCTAGTAGGCAGGGTAAACAGCAAATAGGAACCCTGTTTGAATATGGTAAATTTTGCACATGCTGCTGTCATTATTTATGTTACAATCAAACAAATTTATTGATCAGTCACTTATTTATGTGTTCTTACAAAGCTCTGAATTCCTTCATTTAGCACATTTTCTGTATACTTCCCATGTACCAAATACTACGCTACAGCGATGAACAAATCAGACATAGCCAATGTAGTTAGTCATAGATCTTACATTTTTGAAAGCGTGTAGGACTAAAACTACCAGTAGGTAGAAGAGGTTCAAACATCAATTAAGTAATTGTACAAATATATGTGAAATGAATAATGAACAATGATGCTAAGTGAGCAAGGAAAAGGAGATTTCAGAAGGTCCAAGAAAGACTTACCTGTGGCAGTGCCCTTTGAACTGAGGTCAGAGGGATACATTAACTAAACACTGGCAGTGATGGGGAGAGTGTGAGAAAGGAGCAATAAAAGGAGACGAAACTTTATTAATTCAGAACCTACTATGTGCCTATACTACTCCCAGCCCTGAGATACGAGAAAAAAAGAACGATTCCAAAAAACTGAAGTCGCAGCTCAGTAGATACAGGGTACATTGCAAAAGGAAGCTGATTTAAAATAACTGCTATAACTAACACTTAGGACTTTACCCAATTCAGACAGAGTTGTTTCCCTTGGAAAGGAGGTTGCAAATTTCTATCAGAAGAATCCCAGTGATGCCAGTCACTAATTGTGTGGCCTCAGGCAAATTAATTAACTATTTTATGCCTGCCTCAGTTTCCTCATCTGTCAAATGATAGGGTTAATAGTACCTTACAGGGTTTTGTGAGGATGTGAGAAGCATTTACAACTATGTCCAGCAAATAATCTTTACATAAATATGAACTATTGTAGTTAGATGATATTATTTTACTATAGGTTACTAAATTAGAAGTTAAAAAAATAAATGTAATTAATAAATGGTAAATGTTGACATAAAAATTATTCAAAGTAAATTGCAAGTGATGAATGAAAAAATTCCATACAAAGCCAGAAATCAGATAGGGAGGCAGGAAACTGTTGAAAGAAACCAAACTGGTAATAGAAACTGTTTAAAATATATACATTAGAAATGACACCTAGGAAAACTGGAAATCAATGGTGTTTCATTAATTGCTATTTGTTTGGAAAGGGAAGATGGATGTTTGCAATAAACTTAAATGGAAGATTTTTAAAAAATATTCCCTGGGAACAGAGAGGCAGAAACCAGTGCTCATGATTTCATGACTTGGGCTGAAGTGTTTCTCAAATGTCCTTGAAAGTTCCCAGAGAGAGTTTTTTCTTAGAAAAGTATTTCTCCTGTGAGTAAATATTGTTCTTGCTGAGAAATGAAATGCAGGAATACATTACATTGCAACTGAACTCATAGCAAGACTACCAGTGGAAGTTCAGGGAAAAAAACATGCAGTCTGGAGTTCTAGGCTCTGTGTCTAAACTTCCTCAACCTCTTGAGGAATGTCCTTTGTCTTAAATCAAAATAGTCCAGAGAAGAAGTTTGCCTTTTCTTTACTTAACAATTAAAGCAATTTATTTGGAATTATTATTTACCATAAATCTTTTGCCTTACACCAGAGGTCCCCAAACTACGGCCCACGGGCCACATGCGGCCCCCTTAGACCATTTATCCAGCCCCCGCCGCACTTCTGGAAGGGTACCTCTTTCATTGGTGGTCAGTGAGAGGAGCATAGTTCCCAATGAAATATTGGTCAGTTTGTTGATTTAAATTTACTTGTTCTTTATTTTAAATATTGTATTTGTTCCCGTTTTGTTTTTTTACTTTAAAATAAGATATGTGCAGTGTGCATAGGAATTTGTTCATAGTTTTTTTTATAGTCCAGCCCTCCAACGGTCTGAGGGACAGTGAACTGGCCCCCTGTGTAAAAAGTTTGGGGACCCCTGCCTTACACTTTGTGGAGTTTTGCTACACAATTAATAAGCTGAGGGTTCTTTTCAAGGAGTCCTCTAGCAGTGACATTTAAATCACCTTGATTATAAAGGAAGTTTCATACTTTCCAAGGTGCTTTATATACGTGTTCTCTATCAGGCAAGTAGAACAAGACCTGTCACCAGTATCTGACAGAAGAGGAAATGGAGGCTGTAAAGGAAAGCTGCTTGTTCAAGGTCATTCTGTGAATTAGACAAGGACCGCCACATGGGAACACTCACCGTTATCAGGGAAAGTTTACAGTTTCAGTCTGTCTTTACACAAGCTTTTTTTTTTTTTGCATTTTTTTATTTATACAAAATAAAGTGCATTAGGTACCTAGCACCTTCCTTGTGCTACTTAGAGTCTAGTGAGTTACCCTGTTGAAAATCTCAGACTGTTCTGATGGCTGATAACATGGGCTTTGGAATTTGAATTCCAGGTCTGTTCCTTACTTGAAAGAAGTTTCTTAACTTCTCACAGCCTGTTCCTCTTTTCATTACATGACAATTTTAATTGTGTTGTATATATTCATTTATTCACTCACTGAAGCTCCTACTACATGTCAAATACTCTGTTAAGAATGATTAAAGTCTCCAGGAGGCTGGGAGGCATCTTTTAGTGGGTAGCAGAAGATAGTTTAGAGTTAAGACTTGAATTGACCTTAAGAGAAGGTGAAAGGCTCCGAGGACAGCCAGGAGAGAAAGGACTCTTACATAGGCCATAGCGGTAGGCCTTGAGACATTTAAAGTGATGATACGTTGTGACTTTGGACAGACATACTACACTTCCAGCCTGCTTCCACATATTGAAGCTAGGAATAATTACCAAACTAGTCTCACAGAGTTCATTGGTAAAGATTAAATGAGGAATTTATATATCAGTCTCCTTGATCCTTGTCTATAGCAAATGGTCACAGAACTCTTTAATTTTCTAGCTGAGGCTGGACATGGGCTGGTGGTTTGATTCAGCCATCATAACAGGCAGCTCTTACCATACTAATTAGTTGGAACTCTTGACCCTCTGCTGTAATATAATTTGATTTTAATTTTAGTTATTTAGATATGTGGGCATAAATAACAGGAAATTTAAATATTTTTCATCATTTTAATTAAAAAATGTAGAAAGCCATTCTTTTATTATTTATAATTTTACCTTTAGATACAGCTCCCTTTTCCTCTGCACCCGGGCGAAGAGATTCTAAAGAAAACATTTTATAAATTTAATTTCACTTATAAGGTAATGGGAGTCTCTCCGTACTTGATTTAGATGTGTGTTAACTCTCAGCTTTACAGGGCTACTACAGATAAAGGTAATATTTAGAAGATTCCAAGTTATTTTATTCCTGATACTATATCATAATTAAGAAGTTAGGATTTTATGAAAATATCCTCCTTTCGTTTTTTTGTACCTTAACCTGCTCAGAGAGGACTTGTGCCTGCTTCACTTTGAGTTCTTCAACTAGTTGAGTTGCTAAAATCAGAGATGAAGCTTAGTTTCTACTGAATTAGTTTAATGAATAAAATGTTTACTATGAGTTTTTAAAATAAAAGTTAAAAAATACAATAATACATGATCTTAATTGCTCATGATGCTAGGGATTTTTACATCTATACGTGTTTACTTATGTAGGAAAGTTTTAGGCTCACAGTGAAATTGAGCAGGAGGTACAGAGATTTCCTGTGTGCTCCCTCTCCTCTCCCCCACCCATACATACAGTTTCTCCCACTGTCAACATCTCTCACCAGATTGGTACAATTGTTAAAATCAGTAAGCCCAAGTTGTTACATGACTGTCTCTCAGAATCCATAGCTTTGTACAAAGTAGTTTCCCTACCCTAAAAATCTTCTATGTTCCTCCCCACTAGACTCTGATAAGCACTTATCATTTTACTGACATATAGTTGGAATCATAAATAGCCTTTTCAAATTGGCTTCTTTTACCTGCTAATATGCAGTCATGTGGCTTATCTGTTGGGCTCATGCTCCCCCCATGACTTTCCAAATCATACACTTTTATAGAAGGGAGTATACACAATGGGTAAGAGTCAGACAAAGCTTTTTCTATTCCTTAGCTGTACCAATTAATGTGTAATATGTAGCCACTAAAGGCTATATAGCATGAAATAAATATGTAAAGCATAGTTTTCTTTTTTGTTTTATTTTTAATACATGCATACTCTTCATTATTTAGAGAAGATATTTGAAATGGCTAAATTATAATTAGTGACATAGCAATAATGAAAGTTTACCAATCCTCAAAAAAAGGAAAATAAAGATGGATGACTTTCCTCACAAATTTGTAGAATAATGTTTCTGCAGATCAAATTGAATTAGTTTACCATAGCCTCTCATGAGTTGCCAGACCTAATGGTCACTTACTTTCAATCGCTCTAATACCCATGATTCCCATCACTGGGGCTGGGCCAACCTCTCCCTTTGCGTTCCCCGACCTGGCTGAGTGACTTTTCATGTGCCACTCCTATGTGAAAGCTCTGTTTCGTATCTCATTTTATTCTGCCTGATTGGATCCAGATATGGTCTCAAAAATCATACATCCCAGGAATACCATCAGCATGTGTTTAGCCAATAGGAGGAACATGATCTAAAGATACTTCTCAGCTGATAGAAGCTTTAGAAAAGTCTAAAGTGGCAGATGATTTTTAAATAGCAGCACATAACTTCTGGAGACTGGCTGACATTCTCCTGTGAACCAGCATGTAAATTTCTTCCAAAGGCATGCATCACCTTAATTTGGAGGAATCTTTCTGCAGCAAGTGCCCTAGCCCCTGCTGCCTCCTCACTGTGGCTTATCCGAGAGGCTCAGTTCTAGCCCCCAGCAGGAAAAAAGGCTGCCAAGAGGCAACTTGTTTGGCTTGGGAGCCAGCCCAACATGAAAAGTTTGCAGGTGGAATCAGAAAGAGCAGCTGCAGGAGGAGAGGTGGGGGGAGATGACAGCTAATGATTCAGAAAGCAATTTGCATGAAAGCCTTCTGCTTAACAGGAGGTAGCATGTGCCAGGCGATGGTTTACCATCCACCACCAAGCTGGCTCTACACCCTGAGTGCTCACTCAGTCAATACCCGAGTCCTGAGGGAATGCCCAGCACATCACTTCTACTTACCTGAGTTAACACATCCTGCCATCTAGAAATTCAAAGAGCTTTGTGTTTATGAGAGCACAGGGATTTATTTCATCGTGAGGCTCAGGATGCCCAGTTCCACACACACTGATTTAACAACAAATGTTTAAGTACAGATTCAAGGCTATCTAGCTAATATCCATCAACAGCATACTGTGTACCAGGCTCTTCACCGTATGCTTTATATATTCGACCTTATTTAATAACAGACCTCCGAAAGGTGTGTTTTAAGATTCCTGCCAAGGGCTCTGTGTACAAGGAAAAAGAGCCAGAAGAGACCAAAGTATTAGACCATTAATAGTGAGCTAGCCCCTGCTACCTCATTTTGGAATTCAAAATGAGGCCCTTTGCCTTCTCTCTATCTTGCTTCCAAATCACAGATGACTAGATCACCAGACAAGCTTAAGCTAGCATGCTTTATCCTCTAAATCACAGGCTAAGATACAGGAACAGACTGTGTGACATGTTTGTCACTTTCCAGTGCAGTAACTCTACTCACCGCTCAATAGATATTCTGGTATTGACCAATAACATTAGCAATTCCTGTTCCAGGAATAGGAGGAAGGGAGAGGCACGTGATCTCTCATTCCCTTCCAAACATGTGAAGGCTGAAGCATGTTTAAAGGAGAAGCATATTTTTTGTAACATGTTCGATTCCCTGGTTTATAGATGTGCAAAGGGAAGACTATCCGTTGTGACCTAGCCCATTGCTAACGTTCCTATTAAACTTAATCCTTAAACTAAAAAGCTAATTTGCCTTTTATATTGATGTCCTGAGAAATAGACAACAGTCAGGATTGAAATGAACAACCATAAATAAGCTTGAAATGCACTTTATTTCCATTAGCTAAGATAATAATCACTTGCTTCTTTTAAGTGAAGTCTTCCTCTTTTTTAGTGGCCATGAATAACTAATGTTTTCTTTAAGCCCTATGTGGACTTCTAGAGTTTAGATTCTAAATCAAATAGTTCTTTATGTTTTTTGTGAAAGAAATAAATACAGGATTTCACTTGAAAATTTATCAACTTTTTTTTTTCCAGCTATAAGCAGTGACTCTTGGGTTGTTGGGCATGGTAGATAAAGCCACATCCTTCAGAAAAATCACAAAATTTGGGAATTCTAGAATGCATGGAGCTCAGAACTGTAAGAATAGCTAGAGGAAGAGTAACATGAAAGAAATTATGTTACAAATCAATATTGAACTAGAGCTTAACACATAATGTATCTGGAAAGAAGCTCAGAACACCAGTGCCAGTTCTATAATGTTCTGTTCAAAGATGATGGAAACACTGGTGGAGAATGGTATTCTGACTGCCACCGGAATGGTTGGATTTCAAAGAGGAGTGCATTAGTTGTGCTCAAATGGGCGAAGAATGTTGAATAATTAAGCGAAGAGGAAATGAGAGAACTGAATTCTAATCTTGTCTTGGCCGCTGACAGGGATAATGTTGACTTCAAACCCATCACATACATCATCATTTACTGCCTTGGTTTTCTTACCTGTAAATGAGGGAGTGACTATAGTTCTTTAATAATCCTTATCTTTAGCCTTATGATCCTGGAAGCATCTTGATTTAATACAGT
This sequence comes from Saccopteryx bilineata, assembly GCF_036850765.1. Taxonomy (NCBI): domain Eukaryota; kingdom Metazoa; phylum Chordata; class Mammalia; order Chiroptera; family Emballonuridae; genus Saccopteryx; species Saccopteryx bilineata. The sequence continues at coordinate 54,115,292 of NC_089499.1, read as the reverse complement.
TTGAGGATTTATGCCTAAACTCAAGCAGGAAGGAAGATGTTCTTTTATTTCTCAAACAGCCTTGAAATTGCATTAACATAGCAAGTGAAATCTTTTGAGGCTTGTTCAAAGAGTCCCCCATTAGGAATTCATCTCCACTGTTGGTTTGTTTTGTCTGTTTAACTTTTACTAGATCTGTAAGAGTTTTATTTTTTTCCCTTCTGCACCTGGACAGGCAGACTGGCTGGTTGGAGAAACACATCAACACTTATTTTAGATACTTTGTTATCAGTGCCAACCCTGTGATCTCTGCTCTGTCTATGAATTATTTATTTAATTTGGTGTCTTTTTCCCTGGAATCACAGAATTTCCTTTTGTCATGATGTTTCTTGTCATTTACAGGATGGTAAGTACAGCTGACTAACCCTCTCTAATGGCTGAACACGTATCAGGGCTTTTGTGTGAGGATGCTAGCTCTCTTCCTGCTCATAAGCCTGCTGCATTTCCATTCATTTGCTGTTTTTCTGCTCAATCATGACTGTCATGTCTGTGGAGTAAATAAAATAATGACACCTAATATGTTTTAAAATTGGAGTCAGAAAACTTGATCTTTTCCTATCTTTTAAATCTTCTAGCATCCTGGCCATGTGCACCTCTCCTCCTTTTTCTGAATCTCAGTTCACCTCCTATATGGGAATAATTATGGGGATAATTATGCCTGTCACACTATGTGGTAAATATAAAATAACCTTGGCCCATCAGCTACAAGATTGGGAAAAATATTTGGGTTTATTTTCACCAGATTTGGAGGCGCAAGTTTGCCGTGGTCTGTTTGAACATGTTGACTACATGGAGTACAGTGAAGACACCCTGCAGGCACCTCAAGGATGTAGATTATATCTCCCAGAGGACCAATGGCTAAAAAAATGGGAAGCATTTTGACTTTTCATCAAGGGAGAGAGAATTTATTATATTGATGGTTTGTCTGTTTGGTTTTTTAAATTAAGTGAAAAGCAGGGAGGCAGAAACAGATTCCCACAGATGCCCTGACTGGGACCCACCTGGCAAGCCCCCTACCAGGTGATGCTCTACTTGTCTGGGCCACTGCTCTGTTGCTCAGCAATTAAGCTATTTTAGGAGGATGACTCCATGGCAGGGGTCAGAAACGTATGGCTTGTGAGCCAGATGTGGCTCTTTTGATGGCTGCATCTGGCTCACAGACAAATCTTTAATAAAAAATAATAATAACATTAAAAATATAAAACATTCACATGTATTACAATCCATTTATTTCCTACTGCTCATGTTCGTGGTTGTGGGTGCTGGAGCCAATCACAGCTGTCCTCTGGGACAACACCAAATTTTTATTGGATAATGCATAATGTACATGGGTCGTTGTATGGCTCTCATGGAATTACATTTTAAAATATGTGGCATTCATGGCTCTCTCAGCCATAAAGTTTCCCAACATCTGCTCCATGGCCAGTGCCAACTTTGCTCGAACCATTTGAGCCATGGCTGCAGGAGGAGAAGAGAGAGAAGGGGAAGAGGGAGGAGTGGAGAAACAATTGGTTGCTTCTCCTGTGTGCCCTGACCAGGAATTGAACATGGGACTTATACACGCCAGGCCCATGCTCTACCACTGAGCCAACAGGCCAGGGTCAATATTGATGATTCTTAACTTTGCCCATCCATAAAAATCTCCTTGGGAGCCTTTATTTTTATTTATTTATTTTTCTAGTGAGAGACAGACAGACAGGAAGGGAGAGATGAGAAGCATCAAGTCATAGTTGTGGCGCCTTAGTTGTTCATTGATTGCTTTCTGATGTGTGCCTTAAACGGGGGGGGGGGGGGGGGGGGGGGGGGCGGTGAGGGGGCTCCAGCTGAGCCAGGGACCTGTTACTCAAACCAGCAACCTTGGGCTTCAAGCCAGCCATCTTTTGGTTCAAGCAAGCGACCATGGGTTATGTCTATGACCCCACGCTCAAGCTGGTGAGCCCACACTCAAGCCAGCGAACTCGTGGTTTTAAGCCTGGGTCCTTTGAGTCCCAGGCCAATGCTCTATCCACTGTGCTACTGCCTGGTCAGGCTCCTGGGATGCCTTTAAAATCTTAATGCTTGGGTTGTAATTTATAAATTTCTATCAATTCAGTATGAATTTCTGGGGAGTTGGACTGAGGCATTGATACATTTTAAGGTTTGCAGATTATGATAGTTAATATTGTGTCAACTCGATGGGATCCTGGGGTGCCCAGAAATTTGACTAAATGTTATTTCTGGGTGGGTCTGTGAGGGTGTTTCCAGATTAGATTAGCATTTTAATCAGATGATTTAGTAAGGCCATGGCCCTCCCCATGCAGTTGGGCCTCCTCTAGTCTACTGAGGGCCTGAATAGAATAAAAAGGCAGAAGAAGGGAGGATTCCCTCTCGGCCTGGATGCTGAGCTGGAACATTGGTATCTCCCTGCCCTCAGACTGGATTTATCCCATTGGCCCTCCAGTTTTCAAAACTACACCACTAGCTTCTCTGGGTCTCCAGCTTACATTTAATATACACAAGTATTTAATATTCAATATATAATAGTTGTTTAACATTAATTAATATGATAGTAATTAGTACATATATTCCTTTATATCATATATGTGTATATATGTTGTGTGTGTATATATATCTTATTACTTCTATTTCTCTAACCTGGACAGTGATTCCAATACACAGTGAAGATTAAGAACTACTCCATATGTTAAAATTCTGTGGCTAAAGTATCACCAAAGTGGGTGCTCTGACAGGGGCAATTCTATTTCTTCCATGGGCGACTCTGTTAAGATGAATAGCAATGTGGATTATTTTTTCCTTTTTAAATGGTAGCCAATCATACATATGAAAGCACCTGGGGAGGCTGCAAGACACTAATTAAAGGAACTTACAGTATGTTAGCATTATTAATTAAAGGAACTTACAGTATGTTAGCATTATTAATTAAAGGAACTTACAGTATGTTAGCATTAAAACTACATCTCCAACACACTACTTAGTAGAAGGGAGTCTAGGCCTGTGATGTGGAAACTTCAGACCTGGGTCATTGGGAGAGACATAGGGAAGAGCCCAGAATAATCAAAAGTTTTGGAGAACCCTTGTAACCCTTCTGAGTGTCATGATATCGGAGCTGATTGGTCCCTGGTTCCTGTTTTGTAGGATCCAGAGTTATATAGGAAATTGATACCTAAAACTTCTCAGCTAGAAATGGAAAGAACAAATATCTGTCAGACAGACAGAGTTTATGTCTTCTATAAAATCACTCAAAGTATAAATTTTCTCTATTAAATTACGAGGTTCTGGTTATTTAGCCTCATTTTGAGCACTTTTAAGGAGTTGAATGCTCTGGTTGGTGAGTTAAGTTATCTTAGATATGAATAGCTATAAAACAAGTCATTATGCAATAAATCTAAAGTACTTTCTTATATCTGCCTCCCTGAGGCAACCCACTCATTGTTCTTAGTTTGACATGATGAAACTACATAGAAAATAGTTCAGGTTCAAATAACACTTATTGGCAATTCAGATATTTGTAATCCATTATTGCACGTCTGAAACCTTCTTAGGACATTCAGTGGTTTTTTTGTTTTTTCTTATTAATCTTGTGAAAGTATGTACTGATCATTGACCATCTCATTTACTGATGTTTGTATTTGCTTTTGTTTTCTAAAGTTACTCCTAAAAAGATAGTGTTCAGAACTAGATCTAGTGCTCCCGACATGGTCCATCTGAGACAAAGTGAGTTAACGCGCGTGCACCCCCCCAACTACATTTATATTAAGTGAAATTCTTATTTCACAATATCTACATATGCTTATTTCAAAAATAATAAATGGAATAGTGTAAAACATATAATATTTTACATAATAGAGTATAGATATAAAATACTATAAAAAGAACACCCAGATCATTCAAAACAAGTCATTATGCAAAGAAAGCCCCTTTCAGATTCTTTTAGATTCATTCATCTCTTTTTCTCTTCCTGAGTTTTGAGTGTGTATATTTGTGTGACAGCTCACAAACACACATGTTTAATACATTTTACCTAAATAAAAACACAGTGCTTTACACTTGTTTTTAAAATTTAATACAAATATGGGACATTATTACATGGCTATAAATTTAGTGCCACAACCAAGTTTTTAAACTCTTGGCTGGTGGGTAAATTCAAGCCCACAGACATTTTATTTCCCCCCAGGGAGTGCACAGCATTTGAAAATTCTGGACATTTTAAAGCTTCTCTTGGACATCCTGGAGATATGGGTATGAAGCCTTATGTGACTGTAGTAGAAGCAGAATTTCAGGTGCTTCCTTTACACTGGACAGGTGCTCTCCTGGACTTAGTCAGCATCAGAGCCTGTTTCTCACAACTAGTCTGTAAGAGCAGCCCTCCAGGGCTGGTTTGTATTCCCTGAACATCGCCATTTTAGTAGCTACAGAACTACATGCAATGGACGTACCAAAATTCATTTCGTAAATCCCCTTTTGGTAGACTTAAGGTTGTTTCCATGTTTCTCCTGTTTTAAATGTTGCAGCAAACATCTTTGGTACAGTGTATTGACCCAGTTGCTTGATCATCTTATGATAAACTCTGACTGGTTATGAAATTGTTGGGCCAAAATAGACTTAGAGGTTTTAGAACTTGTTTTAGTCTTGTGAACATCATCAGACCCACAAAAACAACCTATAAATTTCATGTTGTTAAGTGAAAACTTGACTACTATATATGAAAAAAACAAATTTAAAATATAGAATTGTTCAAAACTACATAGTAGTTAAATTAAATTAATATTTTATTATAGAAAATGGTAGAATACAAAAAAATGTAAAAGAGAAAATAAATGATACATATTTTCAGAACTCCAAGACAATTATTTTTCATTTTTATATTTTTCCACTCATTCATATGTATTTATATACATATATGTATTTACATATATGGTTGTTTTGTACACACGTTACTTAGTAATGTTAAGATGGAGTGTTTATATAACTTTATTTCTTACATTTTTACCTATCATGACTATCTAACATAGGATCTAATCTTCATTTGGGTAATTTACAACTTGCTACATCAGGGGTCCCCAAACTTTTTACACAGAGGGCCAGTTCACTGTCCCTCAGACCGTTGGAGGGCCGGTCTATAAAAAAAAAACTATGAACAAATCCCTATGCACACTGCACATATCTTATTTAAAAGTAAAAAAACAAAACAGGAACAAATACAATATTTAAAATAAAGAATAAGTAAATTTAAATCAACAAACTGACCAGTATTTCAGTGGGAACTATGCTCCTCTCACTGACCACCAATGAAAGAGGTGCCCCTTCTGGAAGTGCGGGCCGGATAAATGGCCTCAGGGGGCCGCATGTGGCCCGTGGCCGTAGTTTGGGGACCCCTGGGCTACATACTTCAATTTATGGGCTCACTTATTTAAATAACCTATTGTTGGGCACTTAAATTGTTTTTAAGTTTTCTTTTTTAGAAATAATGCTTCAATTAACAACATTTACATAGATTTCTATGACTTCTTCAAGTCATACTCTTAGAATAAATTTTTGCATATATAATTACTAGGTCAAAAATCTAACATATTCATACACACAATTTTTTTAAAAAGCTAAATTCAGACCTTCCCATTCACAGTTATATCAATTGATTTATTTTATTTGCTTTGCCCTTTTGTGTTTATTGTGTTGCTAGGTAAGTAGGTAGGTACTTATTTTAATTTAATGAGTCCCTCGACCGTGTTGCCTCACCTTTCTGCCTCTTCTAAACACTGTTGCATAGTTTTGGCGCTAACTGGGAACTTTGTTAAAAAGTCAGTTCAAATTTCCTCAGCCAGTTGTCCAGTATTGCCTCCCTTTTCAGATAATAAGCAATGCAATTCTAATTGTTAACATTTATGAACATTGGTAAGATGCAGTCCCATGGTTTTCCAATCATAGCTTAATATTTGGGGATTATTTTATAGGAATATATATTATAACTTTACTTGTACAGTGACATTGCATTGATATTCTATATATGCATCATGGCATATGAGGAAGCAGAATCCATGAAAATATTTGAATATGAAAATGACTATGTAAATGTAAGTAATATTAATTATTAAGTATAATTAGTAGTTGTCAATCAGATCCTTTTCTGCCAAAGTGTCACATACCTTTCAAAATGAAGACTTGTAATTAATACTATTTAGATGAGGCAGGGATGAGTTTTTCCTCAACTTTTTCATCACAACCCAGATATTGCCAGGTGAACAACATGATTGAATCAATGAATGTGCAGTTAAGCAGCTGATTTCTCCTCTTACTCTCCGACTTATCACTAAATGGCTTTTCCATGGATTGCAATTATCGGAAGGTTGTAATTGTAGCCTTCTGCCATATTTGCCATTTGAAAATTGCCTTTTAAATGGAGCCTGCTGTGCTAGTAACTAGTGGTTTTGTGAGCACTTGTTTGTCATTCACAATGATTAGGTTCCCCCATATTTGAACTGGAGCATAAAATGCCAGTTATAGTATTTTTTTTGTACTTTTCCGAAGCTGGAAACGGGGAGACAGACAGACTCCCTCATGCGCCCGACCGGGATCCAACCGGCACACCCACCAGGGGGCGATGCTCTGCCCATCCGGGGCGTCACTCTGTCACGACCAGAGCCATTCTAGCACCTGAGGCAGAGACCACGGAGCCATCCCCAGCGCCCGGGCCATCTTTGCTCCAATGGAGCCTTGGCTGCGGAAGGGGAAGAGAGAGACAGAGAGGAAGGAGAGGGGGATGGGTGAAGAAGCAGATGGGCGCTTCTCCTGGGTGCCCTGGCCGGGAATCGAACCCGGGATTTCTGCATGCCAGGCTGATGCTCTACCACTGAGCCAACCGGCCAGGGCCCCGTTATAGTATTTTAAAGTGATTTGCCTATCTGCCTGTCCTGTGAGAAGCTTTATTTAGGCGCTTAGTTAATACCTGGCCGCTCTTGGCCCCTGCTAAGAAATGAAAGAGGCACACAGGACAGGACACCCACAGCCTGCTCGGAAAGCTGAGAAATAATTGGAAAGAGATGGTGAGAGCTGCAGCACTGTCAGTCTGCTCTGTGCGGTGTGATATTGTTATTATAGCACATGCCGAGTCGCCAATAAAAATCAGAGTCCAAGCACTCCAGTCCTTTAGGGAGGTGTGGAAATGGGATCATTTCAGTTATGTAAAGACAGTGCGTCTGTTTGGCAAGAGGGCCATTGCCATCTTTAATAAGGCGCAGAGCTTCCCTCTCCGTCCTTGTCCCTGTCACTAATCAGTTTAGGTGTCCACGCCTTCCCCACCACCTCTACCATCTTACCCGCTCCTCCTCCCCCCGTGCTTGCTTAGGATACCTGCTGGAGACAGACTGCGCCGGAGCACAGAGCCTGCTTTCTGCAAAAATGGATCAGTCTTTTCTGAGCTGCACCACATAAAGTAAGAATCAAGAAACTAGAGAAAGGGTGTATAAGCTAAAATTGAATAATTATACTCTGGTACCCAGTTAAAAAAATGATACAGCAGACTTTCTACCATATCAACACCCAGCAGGTGTGAGGTGTGTTTGTGTTTGTTTCTAGGGGAGAGAGAATGGACTATGTCCATGATTGTGAGATAAATCTAGGAAAGGACATGGATGAAGCATTTGGCATCATTAAGGTGCTGGAAGAGGAAATGGGCTGACAGCTGGCCTGTTTACAAACAGAGGCTTGTTAACATGAGCATCCATAAGAAGATAGGAGTTGATTAGCATCTTGAGCAGCCGTTGGGAAGGTAGAAAGGTGCTGATCACACACTTTGCTCAGGTGCTGTCAGAGCGATTTTGGGTGTGATGGAGAGTATATGAGCCCTAGATCTTTCTAGCATCAGATGGGAACAACTCTCTCCTCTACAGCTGAGCCACTCTCAACCCATCTGAACGTAGGCCTCTGCAAATGCTGTGTCAGGAGTAATCATCGAATTGTTCCTAACCCACGTGTGGTGTGGACTGATATGAACCTAATGTGCAGGCTCACTAAGGGGAGAGAAAATGATATGAGCTCTGGAGTGCGGGAGAACAGCATTAAAATCCCAACCCTACCATTGATTTAGTTATGTAAATTGAACAAATTACTTAAATTCTTTGAACTGCAGTTGCCTTGTATAGAAGGTGGAAATAGGGTCAGTCATTGCTGGGTTATTGTATGCATTATAAATGATATATATAAAAGGCCTAACACAGGGATGACATAAAACAGACACTCAATGTGGTGACCATTACTATATCTCAGGAAAAATATTTTATCCAATATTGGCAATCCTAAAGTAAAACAATTATATAATAAAAACTTATTCAGAAGAACTTCTAAGTAAGCAAAGGTTCAACTGATTGTGTAACTACATCCCGTGGCTAGTCTCCATACATCAATTTATAGCCAAGGAGATTCATGACATGTACTGTAGGCAGCACGTTTTCAATTAATGTCATCATAAGAGCTAAACCTTTGTAATTCTTTGGTTTCTAAGTGTTTGATTTTTCAACCTTAATAATGCATTAGAGTATTTCTGAGGTTAGCTCTTACTAAATTATAAATGCTATCATTTTATACCTAAGATGTATGGTTTGCTCAATGGAGATAGTGAAAAAACTAAATGTTTTATACTGATTGACTCTGGCTTGCCAGAGTTCTGGTCCCAGTATGCAGGCAAAGGTATGGAGTCAGCAAAGCTGATGGGCTGGTTATTTCTAAATATACTGGAGTTAGATCAAGATGCTAATTTCCAATTGCATGCTCCCTTTCAGGTGGTCTTCCTTGCCCGAGTGTAATAATATGTCTTTCTCTGTATTGTTGACAGCTCTGCTGTCTCAAATAAATACCATGAAGTCATTCTAGGGCACTCAGTGCATCCCACTTGGTCATCTCTCACCCTTAGGACTAGTCTCAAATGCTAACTGCCATCAGATATTGGGTTCCCTATATTTTTCTACCATCGTTGCCTTCACCACTATCACTATAATCACTCTTATCAGTTCAGCTTCTATACTGAGCTAGGTTTCATATCCATTTACAGTGCACGCTACTTTATAGACATACACTTTGTTTGTAAGCTCTTGTCTGCCTCAAACAGATAGCAGATCCTTTCTTTACTTGCCCATGAGGTAAAAATGATATTAATCATTTAAATCAGAATGAGTAAAACAGTATTATTTTGAGTGCCCATTTTGAATGACTGGTAGTGGCTTCCAGAAGCACTGAGTTAAGAAGAATCTCCAGGTTCTGTCTAGCCATGGTAGGAAAGAATGCCATGATTGATTAGCAATGTCTACCCTGGGTGTAAGAAGAAATAACGGAAATAGGAAAAGTGACATGCGGGGCTGAAAGGACGGTGAGGCTTAGTCTCCGTTACTTCCCTTGCTCTTCATAAGGCTTTTGAAGATGGGAATAGTGTTTCCACCTTTTGTCATCTTGCTGCACAGTTCATTTCCATGCCATTTATTTATTCCCTCCATCCTTCATTTATTCTTGCCGGGTCCTCCCTGACTCAGAAACTTCACACACTCTGTTGCCTCTGCCTGGATGCTCTGTGGAGCACCCCTACTCCACAGCGGCCTTGACACAGACACCTTCCCTGTTTGTCCTTAGCAACTCCCCCAGGTTATTGCATGTGGCAGTATCCTCCTGTTCTAGGCTGTAAAACTTATGTAAACTTGTAATTATGTATTAGGATGTTTACTTGTGTATTTATTGTTTCCTTTGCTGAACTCCAAATCTATCAGCTCAGAAACTCTGTTTTTGATCAGCCACCTTGTACCTAGCACACACATCTGGGATACAGTAGACATTTAATATATACTTGTTGAAACAATGACTGAATTACATCCTAAAGATACATACTTAATAAAGCAGGGTACCTGGCTTCAGAGCACTCATATTCCAGTGAAGGAGAAGTTAGATTAAGTAAATAATTATGATGCACTGTGGTAAAAGAAATACAGCTAGCTATAAAGGAATATTTCAGCCCAGGTTGGGGGACAGTGTTGGGCAAACCTCCTACAGGTGATGGTAAGATTGGGTTTTGAAGACTAAGGAGTAAAAAAAAAAACTCAATAAAATTGCCACTTAAAAATCAAACACTGCAGCTTGTGTTATTTGAATGATATGTTCTACCATTAAATATTTTTAAATAAATGCCATATATATTAACATGTACCAATAATATTGCCCTAAAATAATTTTGAAAGAAATATAATGGGCCCTGGCTGGTTGGCTCAGTGGCAGAACATTGGCCAGGCATGTGGATGTCCTGGGTTTGGCTCCTGGTCAGAGCACACGGGAAAAGTGCCCATCTGCTTCTCCACTCCTACCTCTTCTTGCTTCTCTCTCTCTCTCTCTCTTTAGCTCTCTCTCTCTCTTCTCTTCTTGCAGCCATGGCTCGATTGGGGCAAGTTGTCCCTGGGTGCTGAGAATGGCTCATGGCCTCCAGCTCAGGAGCTAAGAAGAGCTCAGTTGTGAGCAACAGAGCAACACCCCAGATGGGCAGAGCATCGCCCACTAGTGGGTTTGCCGGGTGGGTCCCAGTCCAAGCACATGTGGGAGTCTGTCTCTGCTTCCCCTCCTCTCACTGAATAAAAAATAAAAAAAAGAAATACAATGAATATCTTGCCTATGAAAAGTGTACAACGAGGCTTTTCCCTTAAGGTTATTCTTAATATTAACCCTTTATCTTGCTTTCTACTTGATATGTCCACTAATTGTTCTGGTCCAGAGACCTTGCTGGAAGATCTTGGTCCATTTGCCAAAGGGCCAGTGAGGGCCATGTGAGCATGACTCTTCTAAAAATTTAAGCAGAAAATAGCTCAAGCATCCCCTGCAATTAGGGGACATGTAGTTAGTAGAGTAATTTAGAGGAGAGAAATTGCATTTGTCTTTTTAGATTTAAATGTATGACTTGGGAATAATAAAGGAAAAGTCATTACTAGTACAGTAAGGGATAATTAAAATAAAAGATGGTTTTAGGTAAACCACCAACTTTCCTACAGCTTCAATGATAAATTGTTAGAAATTGTATTGATCGTCGCAGGAGGTAACGTGTCACTTTGCAGTTGAAGCCTTTTAAAGAATAAGCTGAAGTTTTTTTTTGTTTGTTTGTTTCTTTTTAGCTCAATCACTTGTTTATTTGTTTAATAAGAAACAGAGGAAGTAAGAGCAGAATAAATTAAGAAAGCATGGGGCAAAATATATCCTTAAATGACATTTAAAATAAGATGGAGTTTGATAAAGTACAGGGAGACTGAAAGGCAACAGTAATATTTTTAAAAAGCTTTTATAATTATATTACAGTGCTTGAAAGAGCTGTGTAGTGCTTTGTGTAGGCCTCTAAACTTCCCTAAAACATGTTCATCCACCTTGACTCACATCATGAGCAAAAGAGAGTTTTCTTGTTGGGTTTGTTAGGCAGGATCATATCCAGGCACTAATTGGATCGTAACACTGTTGCAGTTCTGTATGAACCTGTATGTCATGTGCAGATAGATGCAGAAATAGTTTTAAATCAAACGGATGGCTGCTTACTTTAAGATGAAAGCTATCCAATGAATTTTACATTAAAGGGGAAGAATTTATGCAAAGTCGGTGCTATCTTCAGCCCGTTTTATTTGGAGTACAGGAGGCCATTGATGTAAAAGGCATCTTGCAACTTGCTTCAGATCAAACTAAAACAGGATGAAGGAAAAACAAAGTAACAGCAAGCTTTGGCTTGCAGATCAAACCACAGTGTTAGTCTAAAATTGTGATCATAGAAAAGATTATTTGAAAGAAGAAAGAAAGAAGAAAAAGAAAGAAAGAAAAGAAAAGAAAGAAAGAAAGAAAGAAAGAAAGAAAGAAAGAAAGAAAGAAAGAAAGAAAGAAAGAAAAGAATGCAAGAAAGGAGGAGGGAAGGAAGAAAAGAAGGAAGAAAGGAAGCAAGCAAGCCCAGGAGTACAATTTGATGACATCCAACAATTAATAGAATAACTGGCTACAGAAATTAAGATTGCATGAGAGTAACTAGAGAAATAGAAGAAAAACTGGAAAAATATGCTGTGAAAGATGTCAAGAATAAAGTGTGTTTCTTGAAGGAGGAAGATGTCAGCAATATCACACATCTAAGCTGTCAAAAAGATGAGGAAATTGCCTATTGGACTTTGGGGGTCATTGAACTCCTTAGTGATAACTGTTTTGATTTAGTAATGTCTGGAAGGCAGAATAGTTAGGAGGAAGTAAGTGAATGGTGTCAATAAATAGAGAGGAAGAATGTACTTTGCATTAGTGAGGACTCTTGATTTTACCTTTGACCAAAAGATAAGTTTAAATATAAGGATACAGAGGGTGTCTCAAAAAACCCAAGGGCATAGATGCAGCAATATTTTGGGGACTTACAGTTTCCAGGGATATGAGCATCCTTGGAGACCAAGGAATCCTCTCTCCCTTTTCTTAGTACTCTCTCTGCATGTCTGCTTCATTCCTATGCTGAATTTCTTTACCTGTGCACCCAAGCTAGAAAATAAAAACTGCCATTGCTTACACATACATATCTTCTTCAAAACGAACAATGAGACTGATATGAAAACGCTCAGCTCTACTTCCACATGGCCAATGGCTCATTATCATTGGATGAGGCCCAATTACCTGCAGCTGGAGGCGTGGCAAAAACATGGCTGTGCCCAGCAAACCAGATGGAGAGAAGAGGAGGAGGGGCTATTCCAGGAAAGGGCTGGTAGGCAGACATGTCTGTATTTGCCTACCAGCATCCCATGGTGAAGAACTGTTCAAAAATTGGTTCAAAGACCCATTGTATCAGACTCACTTGACACAATTCTTAAAAAAAAAAAAAAAAAGATCGATACCAGAGTCTTATTCCAGATCTTCACCACCAGAAACTCTTCAGGTAGAGCCTTGAAATCTTCCCTGCTAACAAGTTCCTTGGTGGCCATAATTCACACTAAAGTTTAGAAATCACTGCTCTAGAAGGAAAATCTTGTGTTTAGTGCTTATCCACCACCTTTGGACATCATACCCATTCTTAGAACTTCTACCTCCACTCAGACTGTGTCAAACCCATGGCACTAATCTGGAATTTAGACTCTGAATTATGGTGGTGGTTTTTATCTCATGCGTGGACAAACTCCAGCCTGAAACAATATAGAATGTGGAAAATACATTCTACAAATGTTCATAGACAATCACCATAATGAGTAGAGTTTGTTCCCTGAACTGCTTGTAGGTGAATGGACATTGAGCACAGAGGCATTAGCTTCTGGATAGTTTTCTTTGCCATGTATGATAGTCACAGATGGAGTGGCCATCACAGGTTTGGCGATGCTGTCAGCAGATTTATTATCTTGTTTGTTTCAGCAGATTTCTGCTCCTGTTCATCTATTAGACCTTACAAGTATACCTATCCCCATTTCTTATGCAATCCATACCCAACCCTTTAGAATATATCATATAAAAAAAACCCATGCTCACCCTCTCTCTCCACCTTCTATTTGTACTATAGCTAAAAGAATAGCGCAATTACTTTAGCCCATTGTATGTGGTGGTTTCATGTTTCCTCCACTGACTTAGAGCATCATTCCTCAAACACTTACCCCTCACTTTCTTGCTCCATTGAAAGGGTCCAGAGGTAACCACCACTCTTCAAGGTTCAGTGCACACCAGCAGTTTTAAAGTTCTGAGAAGCTCAGTGATTTGTAAACCTGTATCCCTTTTAAGCCATTTCCCAAACTTATTTCACCTGTACCCATCCTGCCCCAGAAGCATTTACTAATACCCCTCAAACATACAGGAAACATAGCTGGTTTGGAGAAATAGACCTTGATCTGCATTATTCCTCCAGCTAGAAAGAGTGTTTTAGGTAATAGGATGGAAGAGAACTCGAGAGAGAAAAGCCAATGATCCTTTTCTCTTGACCTGACAAATGAGGAAGACTGATTATGCCCTTAAATGTGCAGCATCCGCATTGCTCTTGTGCTTATACTTTAGCCTGTGAGTAATTAAATATAAATTAAAAGTTATTGAATGAATATTAAGTTTTGGGGGGTAGCTGAGTTATTTTTTTTAACAAAGGAAACCTATTTATTTACATTTACATTATAGAATCATGGCAATGCTCCAAGAAAAATGTGATATTAACCTATAATTTTCTACCCAGAGAGATCTATTGTTAGCATTTTCATATTTACTCTCTGTGCCAGTTTTTTTATTTATTGCCTGTCAACTCTAACTTCACCCATTTTTACCTGCTCTGTGAAAATATACATGGGCCCTTAGTTTTTCCTTTGGCTGCCGGTGCGATACTAGGCTTTACTAACAGATGGCGCTGGAGGGATGTTACAAAAGAAAAGGTTTTGCTTTCGGGGGTTGGTGTGCTTGCTTGGAAGCTCCTGTTGGCTTCTCCAGGGTCTGGCTCCTGCAGCATCCCTGGCTTTCCCAGGCCCCAGCTCTGCAATGCATACAATTTCTCCAGGCTCAGGGTTTCTGCAGCACCCTGCTCCCACTGCTCCGAGGGCTTCCTGGGTGTCCTGCTCCAGCAGTGCCCGCAGCTTCTCCCAAGCTGTCTTTGGCAGTGCACAGCAGCCAACAGCTTCCCCTAGCTCCTTCTATTAAGAAGTTTTGTAGTCAACTGCCTCAGGTGAGAAACATCTAATGACGAGCTTTCTCTGGAACCCTAGAAGCTGTATTTCCGGTACGTCACAGAGGGTGTATTTCCAGAAAGTTTTGCCAGGAGGAAGAACAGTTTCTTCTGTTCCAGCCAGTAAGCCATGCTCTCTCCAACCAGTGCTGGACCTCAATCCTGTGGGGTTGGAGGGAGACTGAGTTCTCAGCTGGAGCATTAGTGGCTATTTCTTATATCTGCTGTCTTTATAGTTTTTTGAGTTCACTTTACTTGTCACTAGCCATTTTTTTTCATTAATCCCTTGTTGTAGTGAATTATTTTTATTAAAATTTCAATGCTAAAATTACTGTATCTTTTTTCTCCTAGTTAGAGTAAAAATAACTGGTAAGTTACTGAATCTAATATTGGTATGTGTGTTGTTGTCGATTTTTAAAAAGAATCATGAGCTCCTTTTCACAATGAAGAGTTGCTATGAGTTTCTACATCATTATTGTAATCGATGCACAGTGGCCTAAATGGTAGTTGTAGATACTTCATTTTTTTCCTCTTCTGTTTCCTACTGTGTATATATGTATACTTTTTCCATTTTCCAAAATTCTGAACAATGCTCTGGTGAACATCCTTTACTTATTTCCATAATGATTTCCTTACAGTCAAACTCTTAGTCATTTGGATGTTTTAGTCAGAGGCAAATGATGAATACACTGGGTAAAGTGCATTATGTATTTCTGAGGGAATGCTGAACATATTACTTAGAGGTATAATGAAACATCAGGAAAAAGTGAGAAAGTCATGGTTTTTATTGTCTTCTGCCAAACTTTCCTACTAGGAATCTGAAAGATCTCTCATGTAATGCAAGAACTGAAACTAGATTGAGATTGAGCCATTTAATACCAATTATCATAAATCACTTCTAGCTGTCTTTCTGATTAAATGTTTTCCCTGTGTTTTACAATTGGGGACTCCGTCTCATCAAAAGAATGGTAAATGGGAAAGAAGTAAATGACTCAGAATATCTTGGTTGTTCTTGGAAGGGAGAGTGCTTTGATAAAGCACAGTGTTAATCTGAACTCCTTAAACAAATAGAGCTGGCTGGTTTCCTGGGTTTTCAGAAAAAGAACTGTTGGGGCTTCAGCTGGAAACCCCAAACCACTGGCTCAACTGATGTTTCCCTGAAATTACCACATCTCAGGCATAAACAATCTCAGATACTGAGCTAAATGTGCCTGAACTGCTGAGGCTCTTTCAGCTTAATCTGAAACAACAAGGGAATAATCCTGATTGGTAACCATTGAGGATCCTCTTCCACCAGGAGGTACATGGTCACAGTCCCTTCTAGAACCAGACATGATCCTGAAAGTGCTCATCTTAATTCAATGTTTGTTTCCCATTTGCTCAAAATGTTTGCCAGTGAGCTGGTGGACATATTAGTACTTGGTGAGCCATTTGGTGGTTTGTAGGAGAAACTGTGCTCATCTCAGAACAAGGAGATTTAAAATACATTATGTAAAAATCATAATGTAATTGTAACAGTAAACGTGCGGCATCATTGCTGTCATGGCTACTATCATCAACAATACAATCACTGTCACTTATTGAGCACCTACTATGTAGACAATGTGCCTCTTGTTCATGACTTAGTTAATACTCACAGAGCTTTTAAGAAGTAAGTACCAATGATATCCCCATTTTACAGATAAAGACACTGAGGAAGAGAAAAGTTAAGAATTTTCCTATGATCACACAGTTACCCATCTGTTCAGCCAAATTAGACTGTCTGACTCCAAGATCAGGTGAGTACAGTGGCCCGAGCACTATGCTTTACTGCTTCCCACATATTTAGGAGCTAAAAGAAATTGAATAGTCGACCTTACAGGGAATCTTCCTTCACGTTTAGCCAAGTCCTTTCAGCTTTGATTTCAACGGAGTCTCAGAGACATTTAATGTATCATCAAGAATATCAAATTAGCCTGACCTGTGGTGGTGCAGTGGATAAAGCGTTGACCTGGAAATGCTGAGGTCGCTGGTTCGAAACCCTGGGCTTGCCTGGTCAAGGCACATATGGGAGTTGATGCTTCCAGCTCCCCCCCCCCCTTCTCTCTCTCTCTCTGTCTCTTCCTCTCCTCTCTAAAAAAATGAATAAATAAATTTAAAAAAAAATTAAAAAAAAGTATCAAATTAAATGGCTGTATTTTCAGCCTTAAATTACCATTTTGAATTGAATTGTTTGTATTTACCATGTTTTATAGTGCTACATGATTTAGCATAGTTATTATCAACTTCTTTCCCACCTGAGATCACCATACATAATAAAGAAAATTCATATGCATGACCTTTTCTCTTGTGCTTACCCAAAATTAATATGTGAAACTGCATAAGTAAGGCTCTGTGGTTTTGTACCATTTCTTCCAGGCCAAATGTCTCTACACTTTTGTCGCCCATTCATCCTAGAGTCTGCAGTGAAGGACCTACAGTCTAGAGAAACTGAGATAGAGAGAGATGTTGGCTTGACAAATACATCTTGAGCCCCTATAATATTCAAGGAGCTAGATCACTGTGGTAGGCTTGTAGAGGATTTAGAAATAGAAGCCTAGGAGAGTTAGGCTTGATACCATTGACAAAGGTCACTTGAAACTCAAGTCAGTCAAGAGAGGAAGGAGGTGGGAAGAGGAACATGTCAGCAAGGAGTGCTGAGTGCGACCCATACTCAAGTTTCTTAATTGGAATTCTACTGTTTAAATGTGGGCCACTTCTGGGAAATTCTGTACCATGAAGGTTTTGCTCAGGGTTAGAAAAAAAAATGTTAGTAAAACAATGAAGGGGACAGGTGACAGGAGACAAAGCAGATAGCAAATCATAAAGTTGTGTCTAGTAAACAGGGAGGGTCAATCCATCCTCCCAACCCCAAAATCTACTGATAACCCAGAATATTAGAGAATTCTTACCACGGCATTTGCTGTTCATTTATTGGTAGGTAACACGGCATAAAAATCAAAATAACTCAGGGTATAAATTAAACTACCCCACATGGTGTTTGAATTTATGCTAAAATAACTAGACTGTGGATATTGTAATATTTAGTTTCTTCAACAAGTTAAACAGGATCACAAAACCACATGATGCTCAAGGGAACTCAATAGATATTTAATGCACACCTTCATTCCAGAGTTGAGGAAACTTCAGCTAACAACAACAAAAAAAAAGTGATTTGATTCATAACCAAAAAATCTGAAAGGAGTTGTAATCAGAAATATCTGCTTGTTATAACTTCTAATTTTATGATTCATCCACCGTAAATCAATAAATCTGATTTTTCAAATACAGAATATTTTGGTTTGGCCTCACATGGTAGAATTTTTTTATTTTTTTACAGAGACAGAGAGAATCAGAGAGAGGGATAGATAGGGACAGACAGCAGACAGGAACGGAGAGAGATGGGAAGCATCAATCATCAGTTTTTCGTTGCGATACCTTAGTTGTTCATTGATTGTTTTCTCATATGTGCCTTGACCGTGGGCCTTCAGCAGACCGAGTAACCCCTTGCTCGAGCCAGTGACGTTGGGCTCAAGCTGGTGAGTTTTGCTCAAACCAGATGAGCCCGCGCTCAAGCTGGTGACCTCGGGGTCTCGAACCTGGGTCCTCCTCATCCCAGTCTGATGCTTTATCCACTGCGCCACCGCCTGGTCAGACGGTAGAATTTTTAAAAAGTAGTAACAGGAATAAAATTAAGTAAACCTGGGATTACTTAATTAAGTAATCCCAATTAAGTAAACCTGGGATTGTTTTTATTTTTTATTTATTTTTTGCCAGAGTTATTCACATTGTTATTTTAGGCTCAGAGCACTAGACTGATACCACATTTAAATGAAAACTATTCCATATTTATAAATCTTTAGATTTTGCATGTATCTCAAAAAATGTTTTACAATACTGAACAATATGAAATTAATTTCTATTCTGTGTCAAAAAGGTGCATGGTACTCAATTAATGCATAAAACACCAGCAATTGCTTCCCTATGGGTTGTGTTGCCAGATGAAATTACAGATCTCAAATACCATCATTATCCTAGCATTTATTTTTTGTGTGATCTAGGAAATACATAATCTTATACTGAATATTTACCTAATTAATAGGCTAAAGGTGTCTTCTGGTTTCTGCCCCCTTTAAATCTAGAACAAAGTATGTATCTAGCTCTGAATATTAATATGTTGCTCATATATTAGGTCAGATTACTCACTGTTTTCACTTAATGGCACACTTATAAAATATTTATATGCCATGCTGGGGTAAATTGGAGATCTAAGTGGAGCTTGGTAAAAATAATGTATCCTTTTTTATCTTAAACAATGATAATGAAAATAAAACAAACAACTATAAGATAAAAGACAACTAAAATAAAAATATAAATTACTTGGGATGGCATTAAATACTTAATTTTTTTAAAATTCTCAATATTGTATTTTTAAAGAGGAATTTGTGCTTGCTTCCAGAAGCGTACGTTTTTTAGTTAGATCTTATAGTCGAAGTGGTGACTATAATTCTGATCAAGACTTTTAATATGTCCTTCAAATTTTTGGTAGTCACATTGGATAAGAAAATGCTTAATCATTTTTGCAACCATTCAAAAATTTACAAGAGTCAATTTTTTTTTGTAGAGTCTAGTTTTTTCTTGCTGTCACATGCAGAAAAAAAAAACATTGAACTACCTTCTGACAATGTGTATGAGATTGAATTCTATCCTAGTGTTTTGTTGCTTTTACAAGTATGTCACTATATTGACGGCAGAAGGAACAATTTATGTTAAAGGCTCCACATCTTCTAGCCAGTCACGCCATCTGTATGTGAAGACAGAGATATGGGGCAAGTACCTAAAACCACGCTCAAGTGACATCAAGCATCTTTTCCTATGTTTTAGCCATCCGTATGCCCTTTTTGGAGAAGTATCTATTCAGGTCCTTTGTTTATTTTTTAATTAGATTGTTTTTGCTCTTTTGGTGTTGAATTGTATGAGTTCTTTATAAATTTTGCATATAAACTCCTTATCAGATGTATCACTGGTGAATATAGTCTTCAGTTCAATATGTTGTCTTTCTGTTTTGTTGATGATTTCCTTTGCTGTGCAAAAACTTTTTAGTTTAATGTAGTCCCATTTGTTTATTTTTTCTTTTGTTTCCCTTACCCAAGGGAAATTTTAATTAATCATGTAGGTATGGGTTTATTTCTGGGCTCTCTGTTCTGTTTTATTAATCTATGTATTTGTTCTTATGTAATTGCCTTGCTGTTTTGATTACTATAGCCTTATAGTATCGTTTGTTATCAGGTAGTGTGATATCTTCAATTACACTCTTTTTCAAGTTTGCTAGAGTCGTTTGCAATCTTGTGTGGTTCCATATAAGTTTTCAGAATATATCTTCTATTTTTGTAAAAACTGCAATTGGTACTTTGATAGAAATTGTGTTGAATCTATAGATTTCTTGGGTAATATAGACATTTTAATGATGTTAATTCTTCGTATCCATGAGCACAGTGTATGCTTCTATTTATTTGTATATTCTTCAGTTTTCTTAAGTGTTATAATCTTTGAAATATAGGTCTTTTACTTTAGTTAAATTTGTTCCAGGAATATTTTTGAGACAGTTGTAATTTTTTTTGTTTGTTTCCCTTTCTGATAATTTTTTATCAGTGTATATAAAAGCAGTCATTTTCTGGATGCTTATTTTGTATCCTAGCTTTACTGAGTTTATTTATGAGTTCTAGTAGATTTTTGGTGTAATCTCTAGGGTTCTTTATATACAGTATTATGTCATATGACAGTTTTACTTCTTCCTTTCCAATTTGGATGGCTTTGATTTTTTTGTCTTGTCTAATTGCTGTGTCTAGGACTTCCAGTACTATGTTGAATAAGATTGGTGAAAGCAGACATCCCTGTCTTGTTCCTGATATTAAGAAAAATATTTGTAGTGTTTGCCCATTGAGTATGATGTTGACTATGGCTTTGTTATATATAAACTTTACTTTATTAAGGTATGTTCCCTCTATTCACACTTCGCTGAGAGTTTGAATCATAAATGACTGCTAGATTTTTGTCAAATGCTTTTTTTGCATCTACTGATATGATCATATAATTTTTATCCTTCATTTTGTTTATGTGGTATATCACATTTATTGATTTGGGGATATTATACCAACCTCACATTCAGGAATAAATTCCACTTGATCATGCTATGGGATCTTTTTTAATGGATTGCTGGATCTGGGTGTTAATATTTTGTTGAGGATTTTCACATCTATTTTATCAAGAGTTTTGGCCTATACTTTCTTTCTCTTTAATGTTTATCTGTTTTTGGGATAAGGTTAATGTTGACCTCATAAAATGAGTTTCCTTTTTTTTTTTTTTTTCCAATATAGGCATTTATTGCTATAAATTTCCTCTTAAGAACTGCTTTAGTGGCATTCCACAAATAATTATGAGTTTTGGTTTTATTAAAATTTCATTCAAAATAGTTTATAATTTCCTTCTGATTTCTTTTTTTGCTCATGAGTCATTTACAGGTTTGTAAAAATTTCCAAGTATTAGGAGGGTTTTTTAAGAGAACTTTCTGTTACTAATTTATTATTTGTAGAACCTGAATCATTTTAAATTTCTTGAGTCTTTTGTGGCCCAGAATATGGTTCATATTCATAAGTGCTCTGTGTATGTGTGTATTATGCACTGTTGTTGGACAAAGTTATTTAGGTATTGTTAGTTGATATTAATTAGGTCAAGTTAGTTGATAGTGTTATACAAATATATATAATACATCCTTACTGATTTTTCTATCTATTTACTCTTTTGACTGTTTGCTTCGTGTATTTTGTAGCTATGTGGGGTTTTTTTGTTTGTTTGCATAGACATTTAGGACTATTATATCTTCCTGATTAATTGATCTCTTTGTATTTATGAAATGATCTTTTTTTAGTTATTCCTGGTAAATTTCTATGCTTTGAAAACTACTTTGGTTGGAACCTCCTTCAGCCTCCTTTATTAATGGTTATTGATATCATTAGATATAACACCTTGCCAAATGTTTTCTATTGCTCCAAGCTGTTCTTTATCTTAGATTTTAAATATCATTGAGCTTTGCTCTGGGAAGAAGTTATGTTACATGAATTGGTTTTATTCTTTCTGGTCTTGCTTTTAAGCGTTTGTAAGAAAGACCAGAATCACCATTAGTGTAGGGCTAAGTATTCTATATAACTGAGGCAAGTCCCTCTGAGTTTTTTACTCAATATCCCATGAATTATGCAATTTTTTAGTCTGGGTTGTGGGAGTTAGCATTATTCTATCCTGTGAGCAACAGGCTGTTCCTAATAATCTTTTTGAACTGTTCTTTCCCTGCTTTCTAATGATTTCTTCACAGGTCTGGTCTAATCAATACTCAGCTAAACATTCAAGGAGACCCGTTTTCTGATCACTGGAGTTGTGTGCAGCTCACTTCTTTTTAGTTTTCTGTCCTCTCAACTCAAGCAACCTTATCTTTCTAGGCTGTCAGCTTTGTTTCCTCAGTTCAAGGAGACTTCCAGGCATGCCCTTATTTTCCCTCCCTGCTCTATGATCTGAAAATTCTATAACTCAGTAAGTTGGGACAATCACAGGTCTCACCGCATTTCTTTCTGAAATCTTAGGAATCACTGAGCTTCATTGCCTGATATCCAGTTTCTTAAACTTTTTCTTCATATGTCTTATCCATCTTTCATCCTTTGTTTCTCTCTCCCTCTCTCTTTGTCTTCTTTTTACATTTTAATGTTTTGACTAGGATGGTAAATCCAGTCCTTATTATGTATTCTAGTGGTCAATTGTAACTAGAATTGGGAGTATTTGAAGTACAGAATTGGATTAATGGTACCATATGACTTTCCTTCTTCTATTACTCTATTACCATCAGCCATAGTTGAAATGAAGTTTCACAGTTCCCTGTGGATTTCCTTAATGTAGTCATGATGTAAAATTCCAGTGACAATGGACAATAGACTGCACAATATACCATCTGTTTTTAATGAAATAAAGAAGATTCACATTCCTACACTATATTACTGAGGGCAATATGAGCTGGTATAACAAGAAATCTTTATTTGTTAGTGACTTACCATAAAAGAAAAGGTTTATTTCTTGTTCACATAGTAATCCAACATGGTGTTTCTGACTTGCTAATGGCTTTTCTCCATTGCAGTGAATTAAATACCTGGGCTTGTTCTGTTATCTGACTGCCACTTCCTAGAGCCTCAAATCCTTAGAATATAGCTGCAAAACAGAGGAGAAAAAGGTATAGAGGCTCTGTTCTCAATCACTTCAACCAGGAGATGACATTTATGGACTCCACTTGCCTTTCATTAGCAAGATCTAGATGTAGAAGGTGCTGAAACTCGCAGGCCTGGCAAGCCAACATCTAGCAACAGCTTTGCACAGTGGAAGGCAAGCAGGATCTTTGCTACACTGCTCACCATCTTATGACAAACATGAGGAACTTTGTGACCTTTTACCTCCTCTAAGATGTTTACTTCATTATTTTCCTTTATTTTTTTCCTATACCTTCAATACTGATCATGGGCAGCAGCCTACATATCTATGCTGTGTTTCATCACTCACCTTGTCAAGGGAGCCTACTTCTTTTGCATAACAAACATAGCACCTAAGGCTTTTTTTTTTTTTTTAATATTTTATTTATTGATTTTTTTAGAGAGAGAGGAGTGAGAGAGAGAGAGAAAGGGGAGGAGCAGGAAGCATCAACTCCCATATGTGCCTTGACCAGGCAAGCCCAAGGTTTCGAACCAGCGACCTCAGTGTTCCAGGTTGACGCTTTATCCCACTGCACCACCACAGGTCAGGCCGTAGGGCTTCTTTTTATGGTACATTTTCCACAATTGGATAAAAACCATGCCTTTACATCACCAGGTTACTGCTGAGAAATCTCCAAGCTGCCATATTCACATGAAAGGAAGAGGTGATTAGATTCCAAGGTGCCTGTGGGCCAGAATTTTTCTGCTCCTTACTCCTAATCTATTAACATACGCCTAGCCACGCAAGTTGGTATCTGTTGGAATTCTCCAGGCTTTGTGGACTGTTCCCTTGACATACATGAAGAAATCATGGGCCAAATAGGCTGATTGTGAGGACTAAATGAGATATTCAATGTAAAGTACTAAGCATGTTCTCAGGCAATATAAAATGCAATACATAATTGAGTCTCTTGTGATTATTCATTAAAAATAGGGTATTAAGCAAAAATTGAAGTGTGCTTCTTGTGGAGAGTGAAGATATTTTGAAAAATCTAAATTTGTATTATTTTCTATAACTAACTTCTACTAAGGTTTTGATGTGTGCTTGCTGTCTGATTCCTCAAGAGAATGCATTTTTCTCCTTACCTTATTACATAGATATCACCTAAATAAGGTCTGAATACTTGTAACTGGAATCACTTTCAGGATTTCACCACCCTGTGAGAGGCAGCATCGTACACTAATAAAGAGCTTTGGTTCTAAACTTAGCACTCAAATTCTAGCTCCATTGCTTACCACCTGTGTGGCTTTGAACAACCTGTTTCTGATCTGTGAATTTTAGCCAGCCATATTCCTTCAGGACATCATGGATTTATCACAAGGACATTATGAGGGAATAATGTCATATATATATATATATATAAAACAGCAGAATAATAATAGGCTCAGTGGATAGAGTGTCAGCCCAGTGTATGGACATCTTGAGTTTGAGTCCAGTTCAAGCACATAGGAGAAACAACCATCTGCTTCTCCCCTATTCCTCTCCCCCTATCTCCCTCTGCCCCTCCTGCAGCCAGTGGTTCAATTGGTTTGAGCAGCATGGCACTGGGCATTAAGGATAGCTCCATTGGAGTACATCAGCCTCAGCTGCTAAAAATAGCTTGGTACTCAATCATTGGCTCCAGATAGGGTTTTCAGGTGGATCCTGGTCAAGGCACATGCAAAAGTCTACCTCACTATCTCCCACACACTTGAAGAAGAAGAAGAAGAAGAAGAAGAAGAAGAAGAAGAAGAAGAAGAAGAAGAAGAAGAAGAGGAGGAGGAGGAGGAGGAGGAGGAGGAGGAGGAGGAGGAGGAGGAGGAGGAGAAGAAGAAGAAGAAGAAGAAGAAGAAGAAGAAGAAGAAGAAGAAGAAGAAGAAGAAGAAAGGGAGGAGGAGGAGGAAGAAGAAGAAGGAGGAGGAGAAG
Organism: Saccopteryx bilineata; assembly: GCF_036850765.1. NCBI lineage: Eukaryota > Metazoa > Chordata > Mammalia > Chiroptera > Emballonuridae > Saccopteryx > Saccopteryx bilineata. Next base: position 54,090,400 of record NC_089499.1, on the reverse strand, counting down.
AAGAATAATGAAGAGAAGGAGAAAGAGAAGAAGGACATGTAGTTAGTACCCAATGAATGTTATAATTGACATGATTTTAAAGAAGAACCAGTATAATAGAATATCGGGATTGAGATCGAATGACTTAAATTTACATCCATGGTCTTTTTTTCACTTTGCTTTTAATATTACTTAGCCTCAGTCTTCTCATCTATAAAATGGGGCTAATGTTCTCTTCACAAAGTTGATATGCTAATTTTAAGGTGTGTGAACAACAAAGAACCTTGTTTAGAGCTTTAAATATTGCTTAGAACATACTAAAATTATTTTCTTTTATTGATAGTATCAGTGGTGCTAGGCTAATTGATCTACCTCTTAATATAATGTGTGCCTTCTACTTGGCCGATTACAATTAATATTAAAAAGACCCCAAACTTTAAGCAACTTTAAATAATTGTACTTCATGTAATATTATTATTTAAGGATAGAATGACATCCTTTTCTTTAAAGATTTGGCCATTGGAATTATGAAGGAAGACCATCAAGAATTTTTGTGGCGGTGGCGCAGTGGATAGAGTGTCAGACTGGGATGCGGAGGACCCAGGTTTGGGACCCCAAGGTCACCAGCTTGAGTGCGGGCTCATCTGGCTTGAGCAGAAAAAGCTCACCAACTTGGACCCAAGGTCGCTGGCTCGAGCAAGGGGTTACTCGGTCTGCTGAAGGCTCGCGGTCAAGGCATATATGAGAAAGCAATCAATGAACAACTAAGGTATTGCAACGAAAAACTGATGATTGATGCTTCTCATCTCTCTCTGTTCCTGTCTGTCTGTCCCTATCTATCCCTTTCTCTGACTCTCTCTCTCTCTCTCTCTCTCTGCAAAAAAAAAAAAAAAAAAAAAAAGAATTTTTGTGGTGACGTTTCTGAAACACATGGTATGACACTGAATGCTCTTGTCTCAAAGTAGGGGAATATTAATATTTATGATTTTATTAGCCCTACCCCATGTTAATTTTAAGATCATTACTAAATAATAATTCTGTTTGGATATTTAATACCCTGCTAGAGCTTCTCTCACTGCGAAAGTTTAGAAAAGCATAAAAATAAATTTAGAAACCAATCAAACAAGTCTAAACCATTGAACACCATGTCCTCAGGCTGCCCATGTCTAAAGTCCACAGTCAAAAAGGGCTCTCATGTGTAAATAATGTCTGCCATGAGATTGGTAGGAGGAGGTGGATGTGCTCCTATTAACCCTCATTCTCCTCTGAGATTTTTTTTTAATAGAGAGACAGACAGGAAAGGAGAAAGATAAGAAACATCAGCTCATAGTTGCAGCACCTTAGTTGTCCACTGATTGCTTTCTTATATGCACCTTGACCAGGGCTCTCCAGCTGAGCCAGTGACCCGTTGCTCAAGCCAGAGATCTTGGCATCATGTCTATGAGCCCACACTCAAGCTATAGACCCCATGCTCAAGCTAGCGACATCAGGGTTTCAAACCTGAATCCTCAGCATTTCAGGCCTGCGTTCTATCCACTGTGCCACTGCCTGTGCCACAGGCTCTAAGATGATTTCTAATTCAGAGTAGATCATTACATCGTTAGAGCTCTGAGTCTCTAAACATAAGAGGTTTTGTGTTTTCTTGTTTTGTTTTTGATTTTTGGACAAGGAGGAAATCAGGGCTTCCTCTAGTATCTCTCTTATCTTCTTTCTCCTGCTTTTCTCCGTGGATGCTTTGTTCACATCATTTCCCTAATTCTAAGAATCCCTCGAGGATAACCTCAAAGCCATCCTCTTCGATGTGATTAGTACTCCTCATGTAGGTCTCTAGCATTTCTGAACTCATCCCCTACTACCCATAAGTGTTAAATCTCAGGATTTCTTTCCTAGTATTTAAATATGTTTTGTTCGTGTAGGATAGGGGGCAGGGAGTTCTATTTGAAAGGGGAGGCTAATTCTTGAAGGCAGGCATTGATTATGTCTTAAATTACAAATTTCAACCCAGTGGTACTGAACACGTTGGTTAAATAAATATAAATTAAATTTAAATGACATGTAATGATGGCTTTATAAAAATGCTGTTGGGAATAACATCAAGTTTGCATCAAACTGAGTATCTGAAAATAGTTAGATGATTATTAACCTTCCATTTACATGCGTAGATATAGTGTTAGGATTTGCTCACTTGAGCTTTATTTTCTATGGTAGGGCATTCCAGATGCCATAAGGGACCATATGAGCATCTTTTTAATATAATCTTTTGACCCTGGTATAACATTTTGGCATAGCCATCATGTGCAATTGTAAAAATTTTTTATTTTGTCTCATTCATGCTTTTATTTCATGAGCTGTTTCCATTTAGTTAAAATGAATCTCTCAGCTGCAGAAATATTTCCCAAGACTCAGAGTTTTTTCTCTCAATTAAGGTGCCTACCTGCCAGCTTTCTGAGGGCAGTGAAATCTGAATGGCAGTGGAAGCCCAATGTGCTATGAGACATCACTTCATTCCTAAGTGGATATCCCCAAGGGCTGCTCCAGTGTAGGCACAGACATTCGCCTCTGTACTTGCATTTCCAACATAGACAGTAAAATGTAAGCATTGTTCCTTAGTGTCCCATAAGCATAACAGTGCACATAGGATTTTCTTTTTTACTGGATTTTGAGTGTGTCTCAGTTAAAGCATTGTTTCTGGCTGATCTCACGCCCACTCCTGTTTGCCCTCCCATCTCCCACCTGTATGGCAGAGCACAGTAGTGATACCTTTCCATCCCTTATTACCATCTCACCATCGATCCATCCCTTATTACCCTTTCCTCAGAGGACCTGACAGGAGGGGAGATAGATTTCAGATATTTACCAGCATAAGTGAGACTATCAGTGCTTCATTCATTCATTGAGGAAGCAGTGAACAAAAGGGGCATCACCTCAGTGGGTAGCTGAAAGTACAGAAAGGAAGATAGACATATAAGCAAACAAGTATGCCACTAATTATGTAGACACAACTGGATACATTTTCTAAATGTAGACTGTCCTGATGGGACAAAGGACAAGGAAGAAGAACTCATCTTATTTTTAAAAAATTTTTTAGTGAGAGGATCGGGAGGCAGAGACAAACTCCCACATGAGAGATTCCCAAATTCCCCAACGAGAATCCAACTGGCAAGTCCACTAGGCGGAAATGCTTTGCTCATCTGGGAACCTTGCTCTGTTGCAACCAGAGTCATTTTATAGTGCCTGAGGTGAAAGCCATGAAGCCATGCTCAGTACCTGGGGCCAACTTGCTCCAATCAAGCCATGGCTACAGGAGGAGAGGAGAAGAGAGAGGGAGAGAAAGAAGCAAGAAGGGGAGGGGTAGAAAAGCAGATGTGTGCTTCTCCTGTGTGTCCTCACCGGGAATCAAACCCGGGATATCCACATGCTGGGCCGACACTCTACCACTGAGCAAACTGGCCAGGGCCAAGAAGAGCTCATCTTATTTGGAAGCAGGTGAACAAAGGGCAACACATGGACTTTCTGATATTGCTTTATTGAGATATAACTTATATGCAATACATTATACATATTTAAAGTGTATTAAGTTCTATGAGTTTTGATATATGTATACACCCATAAATCATCATCACAAACAAAATACCAATTATGTCATCACCTATAATGATTTCTCATGCACATTAAAAACTCCTCCTTCTATGTCTTAGTATATATATCAGCTTACATTTTCTAGAATTTTATAAAAATGGCAACATGTACTTTTTTTTTTTTTTGGTCTGGCTTGTTTTACTTAGCAAAGTGATCTTGGGGTCCATCCAGGTTATTGCATGCATCAATAATCTGCTCCATGCATTTATTTAGTACATACGTATGTATGTATGTATGTATGTATTTAATAATTTCTTTGTTTTTTTTAATATTTTTTAAAATTATTGATTTTGGCCCTGGCCGGTTGGCTCGGCAGTAGAGCGTCAGCCTAGCATGTGGAGGACCCGGGTTCAATTCCCGGCCAGGGCACACAGGAGAAGCGCCCATTTGCTTCTCCACCCCTCCGCTGCACCTTCGTCTCTCTCTTCCCCTCCCGCAGCCAAGGCTCCATTGGAGCAAAGATGGCCCGGGCGCTGGGGATGGCTCTGTGGCCTCTGCCTCAGGCGCTAGAGTGGCTCTGGTCGCAACATGGTGACACCCAGGATGGGCAGAGCATCGCCCCCTGGTGGGCAGAGCGTCGCCCCATGGTGGGCGTGCTGGGTGGATCCCGGTCGGGCACATGCGGGAGTCTGTCTGACTGTCTCTCCCTGTTTCCAGCTTCAGAAAAAATGCAAAAAAAATAAAATAAATAATAAATAAATAAATAAATAAAATTATTGATTTTAGCAATACAGGAAAGGAGAGAGAGAGAGAGAGAGAGAGAGAGAGAGAGAGAGAGAGAGAGAGAGAGAGAAGAACATAGAACTGTTCTTGTATGTAACCTGACCGGGTATTGAACTGGCAACTTCTGTGCTTCCGGAGGATGCTCTAACCAGCAGAGCTATTTGGCCAGGGCTTACTTGCTGATTTCTTGCTGATTAGTATTTCACTATAAGAATTTGTTTATCTGTCACCTGCCGATGGGCATACGGGTTCTTTTCAGTCTTGTCTATTATCCATAAAGCTTCTATGAATACTTGTCTATAAGTCTTTGTGTGGACATTATATTTTCATTTCCTTTGGGTAATTCCCTAGGAGTGGAATTGCTGAGACATCATATCAGGACTTTTGACTGATGCAGGAGGAGAGCCCACGAAGAAGGAGCATATGCAGAAATGAGTATATGAAGGAGAAGAGTTGGGACCTCTGTTTTTCCCTTCCCAACTAGCTATCTAGATCACAGTTATCTCATTTTAGGCAAGTTTTAGTTTTAGTTCTTGATCTTCACTTTCAATTAGGATTCTCTGTCAGTATTCCTTAGTTCAGTAAGTGGCATCATCATTTTTATAGCTGGCAAAACTTAAAGCTGGCCTTGGCACCTGCCCCCTTTTCACCCCATTTAAATCCTACAGTTTTCCCTCATGAAAATCTCTGCCATTCACACCGCCAATGCCCAAGTATAGGTCCCTGAGAGCTATCCCCTGGACCACTGGGCATCCATCCCTCAATGTGCTCCTTCATCCATTACCAGCAGTTAAGACAAAATGACCTTCAAAAATATAAACCTGAGTATTTCACTCTACATATTAAACCTTTTGATGCACCCCCATAGTGGTATAATAAAGCCCCAAATCTGTACTTTGGTTTACACAGTCTGTATAGCCATGTCTCTGTTTAATGCATATTCTAACATTATGACTCCATATTATTTTATCCTCCTATTTCATTTTATGTTTCACCTATAATGAGCTTTTATTTAGTTAATTAAAAATTTCAAGCTCTTTCTCACCTCTTGACTTTCACACATTCAATGTTTCTATTTCTGTCTTCCTTTATTTGTCAACTCTTACTTAACAAACTTAAAGATCATTTTCCCTGAAAATGATCACATCTGGATAAGGTACAACTTTTTCAGCCTGATACTTATACCAATCTTAAGCTATTACCATGGCCAAGATTCTAGTCAGTCTCTCTAATCACAGGTGGGTAGGACCTAACTTATTTACTGTTGCATTCCTAATACTTACATATTAAGTCCTCAAACTCATTTGATAATTAAATAAACAGTGATGACAGTGACGTAGACCTTCTTTTTTTTTTTAGATACATTCTTTTTTTTATTTATTCATTTTTTTTAGAGAGGAGAGAGAGAGGGAGAGAGAGAGACAGAGAGGGAGAGAGAGGAGAGAGAGAAGGGGGGAGGAACTGGAAGCATCAACTCCCATATGTGCCTTGACCAGGCAAACCCAGGGTTTCGAACCAGTGACCTCAGCATTTCCAGGTCGATGCTTTATCCACTGTGCCACCACAGGTCAGGCTAACCTAGACCTTCTATAACAGATGCCTGACAAATATTTCAGAAGAGAAGCTGAGTTAAATAAAATTCAAGAGGGTTTCCCAACAACCAATACGGATGTCGCCATACACTAAAATCCATGACTTTTCTAATAAGAGTGTCCCTCTGACTCTCTTTTAAAATCTCTTTATGTTTAACAGTTCTAGTAAATTCAGGTACCAAGTGTTTATAGCAGAGTACATGAGAAGCAGAAACTGTAGTGACCAAAGAGAAGAATCAGTGTAGATATGTGCAGGCACACATGCTGCAGCAAGCAGTGAAGATACTGGAAAATGTGAAAGTATAATTCCTAGCCTCAGTAGTCTAGGGCAGTTTTGTTCAGGGTTTGTATAACCTTAGTATCACTTGATTAAAGTAGAGACAACTTTTAATGTTATTAAATGCTGACCTAATGAGCTCCTACTGTTGATAGGTACCCGTGATTATGTTCTGTGTGCTAGAGTGAAAGCTGAGCTCCTCCCATGTATTATCTCATTAAATTCTAGTAATCACTCCATACACTAGATATTGATATATTTTACAGAGGAGGAAAGGAAAGCTAAGAGAAGTCACATATCTTGGCCTTGGTTATGTAGCTTTTGCCTGCTTAGTCTGAGTATTCAAGAAAAGATTAACTTGTTATTTTACCCTTTTTAAAGAAAACAGTACATTTTACAAGGATTCCATCAAAACTAGATATTTGTCTTTAAATTTCTTTAAATTCTCTAGGGAGATGTTGAGTTGTCTAAAATAGTGCTTGAGTTAGAGACATTTATTTTCCAATATTGCCAAGTAAATGAAGGTTTTCTGTAAATGTTTTCTAGTGATTACATTACACTTCATGATGATCTGTGAGACTGAAAGGATTCTAGCAAACAGTGTTTCCCGAAAAGTGGCAAGAGCGTGATGCTAATAGTAGACAATGTATTACTCCATATGGGCTAATTAAAGGGCCTGGTTATCATTTCTAATTGCAAAGAACATACATCCCTCAAATGAGTCCATAGTCTTTTCTAATAAGAAGTGCTGGAATTGTAAATAGAATCTATCACCAGATTCATTTAAAATCCATTTATCTTTATGACTACATGCGTTGTGGATCATCAGCCCATGATCATACATCCCTCATCAAAACTCATCTTCCTTATGGCAAGTTTAAAATGCGGTGTCTCTGTTGGAGATTAATTTTTTTCATACTTGTGAGCAATAGACTCCTACATTCCTGAACACATCTTGCTCGAAACAATTAATCCTGGTGTTGCATTAGTCAAACATGTACTCCCCAGGTTTCTTGTAAGCAGTGCTTAGCTTCAGGCAGTGACGCAGGGTCAGTCTGCCCGCAGTCCATCCCTCTGCTCTCCCGACCTCTTTATGTTGGCTGAAGTCCAACCTCCCCCCCCCTTTTTTTATATCTTTCCCTCTCCTGGATTTAAGATGTACCCAAAGAATCTCTGTGGCCTAGATATAGACTTCTCCATTTCCAGCCATGACCTTACTGTTAGCATTTTGGAAGCTCGCCAAGCATGGTGTATAGCCAACACTTATGACCAACACAAATCAGTATATCTCTGCATCTCCTCGGTTCTCACCACTGATTCATCTTCCTCCAAAAGACCAGCAGGCTTACCTTTATCATGCCTTTACTCCTCCATCTCACTTGTAACTACCAAAAATCCAAGCATCCCAGCATCTTTAAATACCCAGATTTTATCTCCCTAACCCTTTATATCTCTTAAACTGAGATATCTCCCATCGCTTTTCAGTCTCTCATCCCACAAATACTTCCTACATATTCTTTGGAACATATAATCAGCTCTTACCAAAATTCCATTCTTCTGTATCTTCTCTTAATTTTTCCTTCCTCTTCCAGCTTAAATAAAAAACTGACTTCTTACCTCACCGGTGGTGGTGCAGTAGATAGAGCATTACCTAGGATGCTGAGGACCCAGGCTCAAAATCCCAAGGTCACTGGCTTGAGAGCAGGTTTACCAGCTTGAGCACTGGATTTACATTTTGAGCATGGGATAATAGACATGATGCCATGGTCCCTGGCTTGAGCCCAGGGTTGCTGGCTTGAGCCCAAGGTCACCGGCTTGAGCAAGGGGTCACTGGCTCATCTGGTGTTTCCCCTACTCCCCGTCAAGGCAGTGCCACAACTATGTGTTGATGCTTCTCATATCTCCCTCTTCCTGTCTGTCTCTGTCTGTCTCTCTTTGTAAATCTCTTTCACTAAAAACAAAACAAAACAAAATCCAAAACACAAAAGTAAAAAACTGACTTCTGACAATGCATCTTTCCTTACAATCTCCTGAGAGAAGAACTCCTTTTCCTCCGCCTTGTTACCTATCGTAAGGCTTAGAGACTAGACTGGCATTTTCTTTCCCCCTCCTTGATATTTCTAAGACATTTCTCCTAATTAAAAAAAAAACAAACAAAAAACTCAGTTTGTTTGAAGCACATGCCAACAAACTGTACTATTCTGGTTGTCATAATCATCTATTAAATCTCATTCCTTTCTCATTTCCTCAATAGTTTTGCTTGCAACCTTTTGTCTGTCACTCTTCTTGTTACTGATTTTGGATTTTCAAAATTCACACGGATTATCTGTCCCTAATTCTATTCTCAGTCCCTCGGCCTCTGAGCATTTGGTGGTCTTCTCTTCCACTTGACTTCAGCCTCTCAGTTCTTTGGGCATGTCCTAGAACTTGTCATCAATAAGTACCATTTCCCAAACCTTTGCTGGTAGCATCTTACAATCTTATAGCCACCTCCTGTCTTTCCATGCCACTCAAGTATTCTCAGTCCTACAATTTGCTGACCCCTTTCAGATCTCTAATAACCCCCATTCAAGGCAACTCCTCCTTACTGGTGTAATTGCTATAACCCTTGTCATAATCATTTCCTTGCTCATACTTTCAAATCCTCTGTCCCTTTCCATCTTTTCCACTCTCCTTGCAACCCTGCTCTAACTCTTCACCTATTAGACCCCTGAAAGTAAGCAGCAGAATGTGGCATGTGAACAATGCACAAATGTTCTCATTGGTCTCACACTTAGTGTCTTAATGGACCTCCACACTGACAGTGAGGAGAAAAATAAAACTAAAATGACTAGTAATGATGAAATATATTTATCCCTATTCAGTCAACACATTTAATGCAGAAAAGAATTGGTTAAACATATCAAGGTTCAGTCAGCACAAGTATGTAATTTGACTAGGGTCACAGGACTAGGAGGACCAGAATTGATGTTCCACCCAGAACTAACTAGAATTCTGGCTCCTAACCACGGTGCCACACCACAGCATGAATGACATTCCCGAGTAGTGGAGGGGGACAGTTCAAGTTTCACCCAGAAGACCAACAAACCAATAAAAAATAAAGTGGAGAGGATTTCTTCCTTTAATAAAAATGCTGTAATCATTTTACTTTTCAAGTTTAAGCTGCTTACTTGTCTCCAGCTATTAGTAATCATGAAGCGATTGTGAGGAAGTATACTTCAAGGTTAACTGCAGAGGAAAACTTCCTTCATCTCTGGGAAACTGCAAGAGGACCCGTGTTCACTTCTTTCTCCTGCAGTGTGTAATTGCAGCCTTCATAAATAAGATTAACAAGGCTCTTGATTGTCTCTGTGAGCCCTTATTTTCTTTGGGGATGCTTTTCAAGTGGCCAGTATTCTGCAAAGTGGGTATAGTTGCTGCTTCAGCATAAACATAAAGCTTCACAATTTTGCCAGTGCAGAGACACGAATTATTTGCTAAAATAGGGCCATGTAGAAAACTCAGAAGTTGAAGGCACTTAAAAACTTTCATTTACTGATATTCCTGCTTTCTTGAGCTCAGCAACCTCAAATACCTGCTTTATAATGAAAACGTATGCGTGATAGCACTGCCAGAATCCAGATGTTTGTGGAGCGACATCATGACAAGGGTGTGAGAATAGACTACTTTGTAAAAAATATATCTCCGGAGGGTAAAAATGGTAACCCTAATGCTAAATTGCAGCCACATGCATTTTAGCATTTCTGAAATCAGGGTATAGCTTAACAATATATACAGGTCATCCTGTAATTGGTAGTATCACTTCCTTTCTTATATAAAAGAATGATATGATTTACATGGCTGATATTTTAATTTGGGTGAAACAAACACTGATATTTCTGGTATTCTCAGTAATTAAGAACACATAAGTTTATTTATTTTTTATTTGTGCACATCAGATCTTGCTAAGCAGAAATTCTATTGGAGTTTTTTATAGATTATTTTTTGACACTTCCATGCCTTTATTTCACCTTGGCTTTCTGTATAAGACCATCAGCGTGTGCTACTTCCAGACCCTCTCCACTACCTCAGAGCCCACCCCATCTCCTCATGCAGTGTGCAAGTGAAGCTGGTCTTTTCAAGGTCAATAGTTACCTCTTTTATTTTAAGTGAGAGGACAGGAGATAGTGAGACAGACTCTCACATGCACCCTGACTGGCATCCACCCGACAACCCCATTTGAAAACGATGCTCGAAACAACCAAGCTATCCTCAGCCCGTATGCCTGGACCAGTCGACCCGCTGGCTGCAGGAGGGGAAGAGAGAGGGAAGGGGGAGGGGAAGGGATAGAGAAGCAGGTAGTCACTTCTGTGTGCTCTGACTAGGAATCAAACCCAGACATCTACATGCTGGGCCGATCCACTGAGCCAATTGGCCAGGGCAAAGAATCGCCTCTTTTTAAATGTATTTTTTATCTTTATATTTTTTATTAAGGTACAATTGACATACAACATATATTAGTTTTAGGTGTACAATATAATGATTTTATATTTATATATATTGTGAAATGTGGAAGAAATATCCTATGAATCACCAAATTTGAAAGTCCCTGAAAGCTGTTGACACTACTAAGCATTTACCTCCTCTTCAAACTTTTTCTTGCCTCTCATGGTGACTTGTCCTATTTCTCCACCATATCTGGTCTCCACTCCTTCTACACACCTCCATAATATAGTTGTGTCTTAAGATTGTCTTCAACTGTGCTCTTTTCTATAAAATCAACAAATCCGCCCTCTTCCCTGGAGTCTGTATGTAAGTAGTCCTTATTGAAAGGTTTGTTGCTATCATTTCCCTCTCTTTGTTTCTGGTCTCTGTCTGATAACCATTTTCAGTTTTGGGGTTTTTTTTTCCTACTTTTACATCAGCTGACAATCGGATTCATTATGCTTCTCTTATAACAGATGCCCACTGAACTGCTCAGTGTCTGACAGCAACACCATCATTCTCCCTGTGCCTTAGCCATGTCCAATACCTCAGTGTCGATTTTGATTGCTTCCTTTTTTTTTGCTTTGACATTGTGTCAGATTATTCACTGGGTGCCATTAGATGCTTTCGTTCAAATGTCTGTTGGATCTGGCCTTCACGCTCTACTTTAATTGTCACCACTCTGGCCCAGATCCATGCCTCTGACCAATTCATCACTGGGGAAATCTGAGCATCAGAGGAGCAGCATGGCACTCCACACCCTTAGCCTTGCGAGCTAGCCCGCGTACTCCTTCAGGCCAGAGCCCATGCTCTGCGTTTGGCACGTAGGAGTTACTCAGTACAGTTTGTCTAATTGAACTGAATTGTGTCATGACAACCCACAAAGAGAAAAGCTACCTGGGAGACAGGGAGAAGAATGATGGTGTAGCTGTCAGATACCAAGAAGTGGGGAGAGACAGCTGGTGTGCAAGACACATGAGTTTGGTTTCAGGTGCAGATGAAGTCTGAACTCAGAGAAGGATTGGACCCTACACTTGGCAAGAATTTGACCTCTATCTCTTGCTTTCTCATCCCTGCTAAAGACACTTCCTTTTTAATTTTCTAGATGCCAAACAGGATTGTTTAAAATTTTCAATGTCTTTCTGTTTCAAGCTCTATCAGGTTTTTACTCAACTCTTAGGTTAAAGAACTTTTAGGACAAATTTAAGAAAAGAACTCTATATTTGTGGTCAAAGATGTCAGGTTTCACTGTCAATCACAAGCTATATATTTTATGTTATTTCAACTGAACCTCACTTAATTTTTTTCAGCTTTACAGTGGTCCCTTGTCTATCACGAGGGTTAGGTTCCAGAACCCCCTGCGACAGGTGAAAATCCACAAAGTAGCAACCTTATATTTATTTTATTATTTATGTATATTTTAAGGCTTTATAAACCCTTCCACACTCTTATAAATCTTTCCCACATTGTTATTAACCTTTGTTACACTTATGTTGTTTATTTTACTGCAAAAATAATTATAATAATATATAAAAATACTTATATACCACAAAACCCCACAATATAGCAAAATATCTGTGATAAAAAATTAAATATATACAATTTAAAAATTGTGATACAGTGAGACCGTAAAAAGTGAGCCGCGATATGGTGAGGGATGACTGTATTGAGTTATAATTGACAAAAGATGTATTTATTTAAGGTGTACAACATATATATATATATACACACACACATTGTGAAATTATATATTACTGCAATCAAGCCAATTAATATATCCATCACTTCACATAGTTGCCTTTTTTTGTGTGTGGTGAGAACGCTTAAGATCTACTGTCAGTAAGTTTCAAGTGTACAGTATTTTACTATTAGCTCTAGTCACCATGCTGGACATTAGGTTTCTAGACCTTACTCACCTCGTAACTGAAATTTTATACTCCTTGTATAATCTTTCTTCCTCCCCACAGCTCCTGGTCACCACTCTCCTTTTCTCTGTTTCTGTGTATTGGACTTTTTTAGATTCCATGAATAAGTGAGATCATGCAGTATTTGGCTTTCTCTGTCTGGCTTATTTTTCCTAGCATTATGTCCTCCAAGTCCATCCATGTGATTGCAAATGGTAGGATTTCTTCCTTTTAAATGGCTGAATAATATTCCATTGCCATACCACATTTTCCTTTAATTCAGTGCTTTTCAACCACTGGTCTGCGAACCAGTGCCAGCCTGCCAGACATTTCATGCCAATCCAGGAAAGAGTGACCCCCCTGACGCTGTGTGTGTGTGGACCGGCAGCACTCGGCAGACTGGCAGCTGAAAACACTGCCATGCCCCATCATTTGCACCAGAGGGATCAGAAAGACTTTCAAATCTGGGAGAATTACTTTGCAGAGAATTTTTAGAGAAAACGGAAATATCAACGATAGCTGTGTTAAATGCCTTTAGGTTCTCCCGCAACCCGGATTCTTGTGTTAAGAAGAATTTACTGTGATTCTACAGGTGCTAGCTAGATTCAGAGAACTGTTTGTACTCCTAGAATTTACTTTATGTATTTCAACGACATCCTTTTAATCTCCTCTATCAGACCACATAATTAGAGTAGGCAGGAGGTGAAAGAGTTGTGACAATATGATTTTCCTTTGTAATTGTTTCTTCTCTTTTGCGGATCAAAATAGAATAACCTGATGTAGGATCAGAAAGCTGGAAGGATGCACAGTTGGACAAGCAGCATAGTGACCTGCCAACTTGGGGATTTTCTTGGGGCTCCAGCTTTTTGCAGTTTCTAGCAATGAATACATATTCTTAGACAGCAGATCCAGATTTTACCAAATGGTTAATCTTCCAAAGGCTGCTTATTAGCTTTGATTCAGTAATTAGAGTTTGTACAACCATTTGCCTATTTCCTGTATTCACCCTGAATGACTCTTTAAAAAAATTGAAACCCCTGTTTAAGTTCAATGTATGTGAAAAATCAGTACATCTATGAGAACGTTCCAAACTCTGCCCTAATGAACAATGCGTCAAAGACAAGAGTGACACACTTAAAATCAGTTACAGAAACAATGGCTGTCACTTATCTGTAAAGCACAGAGTTTCTGTAACTGCTAATAAGCCAAATAGATGGATCCTAGATGTTGTGAGAGCAGGAATTTTGGGGAAGAGATTGAGGGTATAAATTTTGGCCTTGCCATTTATAATTTACCTGATCCTTGGTCATGAGGCCTTACCCCTTTCTTCTTCAGGTGTCTTACTGATACAGATGGAATAGTGGTAATAGCTTACACAATATGATGAAGATCAGAATTGATTAAATAAAGTTGGTTATATGAATATGCTGTAGTACACTGACTGGGGGTGCTTATTGGCTCTCAGCCAAGATTAGTATCTTCTATAAGCATTGCTTTGGGTTGCTTGATTGTAAGTCCCTGATAAGCACTCCTTGATTTTCTGTAGTTAAGCGACTCTAGTGTTATACTCACATGTCTTCTCACTTTATTTACCAAAGTTGAAATGAGTTTATGTAACCACACATTTTAAATCATCATTACTTTTTGTCTTTCTTAGTCTTCACGGAGAAGGGTTTGTATTTTATCCACTTAATCAGTTGGGATGGACAAGGTTAAATACCAATGTAGAATAAAAATAAAGTAAAAACTCATTTGTGCCATATAAATTGTAGACTGTTAGGGTGTTATCTCAAGCCTAAGCTTGGAGGCCAGGCAGATCTGAGTCAGGATGCTGATTCTGACAGTTTCCTACAGTGATTCTCAATCCAGTCCCCCCCCATCAGAATTCCCTGTGAGGGTTTCACCTCAGGTGGGCTAATCAGTGTCTGAGTAGGGCAGGGGGTAGTAAGACCAGAGCATGCATATTTATTAAAAACAAATAGAAAGAAACTCAGGGCAGGCAAGTTGAAAACTTAACAGCTATTGGAGGTAGAACCATTTATTTATCCCCCCTGAAACTTACTGTGTTAGTTTCCTAGGATTCTGTAACAAAGCATTATAAACTGGGTAGATTAGGACAGCAGAAGTGTATCATCTCATGTTCTAGAGGCCAGAAATCTGAACAAGGTGCTGTTGGCAGGCAGGGCCCATTCCCCGAGCCTCTGGGGGACTTAGGCATTCCCTAGGTTTTGCATGGCCGTCACCTTCTCCTGTGTCTCTTCAGTCATCTTCCTCTTGTCTATGTCTGGTTTTTGTTTTTGTTTTTGATGAGCCAAAGTTTTAAAGTTTAAGACACAGCTCTTTTGTTGTGATAGTTGTTTTTGTTCATGAATATCTAAACTTTGTAGTTTAAAAGTTGGTCTCAGCAGGTCCAGGAAGGTAGTAAGTCATTATACTGCCATAAGAATTGTACATCCCTGCCTGACTGAAGTAGGTCATTATACATCAATATTTGTACCTATATAACCTGTTTTCACCTTCAAATAGCCATGGGAGGTATTTATTCACCATGGTCTCCATTATATGGATGAAGACATTAATTACTCAGAGAAGTTTATTAAACTTCCTGAGGTCACACAGTTAGTGAATGGTTAGGAAATTTATGAATATAGACTTGAAATCAAGACTTCTAACTCTGTATCAGTGTTCTGCCCACTGTGACTCATTTCACATTAAGGGGATTTTAAAAAACAATGTGAATATCATAGGTTGTGCAACTTCTATTTTTGGCCTACCACAGTAGGTCATGAATGAAGAAATGAATGAATGGAAGAAAAAACAAATGCATCAGTTAATGAGAGTTCATGGGAAATCTGTATAGGATCACCCTGTTTTCATCCTGACCACTCTTTTGCTTGTTGAGTTGACAATTCCAACCCGTACTGAGCTTCTCAAAGACAAAGGGGGGCACCAGAGGCCTGCATCCCCAGATTTGGCACATTGTATTCTCTAAGGCACGAGGGAGTTATCTGGCAAAGCAAGTCCTGACTATGATGGTGATTGTCAACTCTCGTTTCTTCAATGTCACCTTCATGGGTGTAGAGCAGAGGTGCAGGTGTTCTCTCCTAAGAGGTAGAAGCAATTTTCTCCTGCCTGAAGTGAGAAGGAGCACAGCAGACTCCCTCCTGCCACCCCCACACCTCCCTCAACACTTGGAAGAAAGTTAGGCTAGAAGGCTTTTACGTTTTTGTAAAATTGCAATTCTAGATATATCTTCTAGAAGAGAAATTGTCTCTGTTTCACCTGGTTTCTAGCCAGAAATGATTCAGAACATCTTTCAGATCAGAATCCACCCTCTCAACCACCTCCAAGATCCCTACTGAGCTACAGGTTAGAACTAATGTCTAAATGTCTGCAGTAGAATTAGGGGCTGTCAACTCATCAAACCACAGAAAGCTAGGCCTCCCAGCTGCATTACTATGTTCAGCCTCACTGTTTTCTTTTTCCAAAGGTAATTGCTTGGCTTAACACAAACATAAAAAATAACAATGAAAAATTTTGTTGGATGTATATTTTAAAAACATTAATGTAAAACCATGCATATCAACAAAAAATATAAAATTTTGATTGGTAGTTTAACTTTTTATTATTTTGAAACAATTACAAACTTACAGAGGTTTATAGGAAGAACTTTTCTTCTTGGCCCATTTTTCATACCTGTTGCCCATCAACCTTGAAGATTTTAGTGCACATTTCTTACAAACAAGGACATTTCTTCTATAAAAACCTCAGCACCATCAAAATCAAGAAGTTCACATTGTAATATTACTGCTGTCTAATCCTTATCCCCAACTCTAGTTTCACCAACAGTTCCAGGGTTATTTTCTATAAGAAAAAAAAAAATCTAGTTCAAGATCACATGTTGCAAAATGTTTGATGTGAATACACTCCAGGCAGAAGCATACCAGCTCCGACACATGTTTGCACCTTTGTATAATTAGCCTCAAGTGCTACTTGTTTTGTTTGCTTTTTGTGACAGAAGTAGGGGGGGGCAGATAAGGATAGACAGGAAGGGAGAGAGATGAGAAGCATCAATTCTTCGTTGCAACTCCTTAGTTGTTCATTGATTGCTTTCTCATATGTACCTTGACTGGTGGCCTATAGCAGACCAAGTGACCCCTTGCTCAAGCCAGCAACCTTTGGCTCAAACCAGTGACCTTGGGCTTCAAGCAAGTGATTTTTGAGCTCAAACCACTGAACATGGGGTCATGTTTATGACCTGATGCTCAAGCTGATGAGACTGTACTCAAGCTGGTGAACTCAGGGTTTCAAACTTGGGTCTTCTGTGTCCCAGTCCGACACTCTGTTCACTGCAGCACTGCCTGGTCAGGCAACTGCTACCTGTTTTCTTGCTGCACATTTCAGTTTATGCATCATTCATTCACTTCACTGAGCTAGAGGTAATGTGACTGAAGAAACCCCTTAATGCCATGAAGGGATAAAAGTTATATTGAATAAAATAAAAGCCACAACACCTAGATAATTCCTTATGGAGTTAATTACAGTGTTTTATGAAAACTAAAAGTAAAATTTAGAAATAAATATAAGTTCAACGGTTACTTTTTATTGTATTTTGCTTAGTGAAGAAATAATAATGATAATGAGTAATGTTTCTTAAGCATTGTACTAAGATCTTTACACAGCTGGGCGGGAGAGCTGTCAGACTGCAGCTTAGGTCTAAGACTGCCTCTTCCAGGCCAGTTTGGCCACTCTGGAGTGAAGGTGATCATCTGGAAGCATCTTGTGTCTAGCAGAAATGGCCAGGCCTTCAAGCAACCATGTTGCTCATTGTTCCTCAGAAGAGCTTGTCTTTACCTCAAAAGCTGAGAGTATCCTGGTGAAACCAACAGCCAGTCAGTTAGGAAATCTGAATCTTTACAGCTGAGTAGCAAGTCATTTTGTGAGGGGATGTCTCAATGGCAAGTTGCTGTATCTTCCACAAGGCCATGTGTTCATGGGACATGAAGTAATCAGACAAAATTTGAATACATAAGGAGCTTGCATGCCAATGAGAAAAGATAGACAATAAAAAATAAACATATCATATCAGAAGGGAATAAAGTAAGATGTAGGATAAGAAGCAAGTGTTTCATATTACATGAGGTGGTCACGGCAGATCTCAGTGATTCAATGAAATTTGTGCCATTTAGAGACATAGTGAAATCCCATCATCAGACTATTTAGGAACCATAGGGCAATATCAATAACAAGTGCAAAGGCCCTGAGGTGGGAATGTGCCTAGAATGTTCTGGAAACAAGGCATCAAATGTGGTGAGAGTGAGCTAAAGGAGATGAAGTCAGAGAGGTAGATCCTATGGAGACTTAGCAGCCATTGTAAAGTCTTGAAGTCTTTGGTATTGATTGATGAGAGGGGGAGCTCTTGTAGTAATTTAAGCAGTTGGTCATGATCCAACAGGCTAGTGTGTTAAAAGTAGGCTATATGAGGGAAAGTGCTAAACAGGGAGACCAGTTACTTTTAGGCCTACAAAAAGCCAGGAGAAAGATGATCATAGCTCAGGACAAGGCACAAATGTTAACTTGATGTGATTCATTTCTGGAGATGTGTTTAATAGAAAGTCAACTGTGTTCACTGATGGAGAGGATGTGAACTGTGAGAATAAACAGTGAGCAGGAATGACTCCCTGAACAACAAGGAAAGTAGCTATTTACAAAGATAGGAGATGACACAAACAGCATGTTTGGATGGGGTAGGCATTGAGGTAGTCTGTGGAGAGAGGCCCGAAGCTCAGGTTAGGACAGAATTTTAAATGTTCTGTTAGTCATTCTGGTGGAAATGTTGACCACAGAACTGAGTGATAGAGTTCTGCAGATCCAACTAGAGTATCAGTGTGGGAACCACCAGCTTAGGGATGATATTAAATGCTTAGAGAATGCAGTGGTTGAGATTATCAAGGGAGCAAGCCTGTGTTGAAGATGAAGCTATCCAAGGACTGAACCTGGACATCAACATTTAGCTTTATGTGGGATGAAGGGGAATCAGTGAAAGATACTGAGAAGGAGCCTTCTTTGAGGTAGAAAAAGAACAAAGGAAAAGTGGACAAGAGAAAAAGGCATTTCAAAGATGAGGGGGTGATCAACTATGTTAAGAGCTGTAGTCATGCCTGGTGAGATGGGGACTGAGCATGATCCATCAGATGTATCACAGTGAAGTTATTTTGTGACTATGATGAGGACATTTTGGTAGAGTAGAAGATATGGTAGGAACCTGACTGAACTGTGTTTATGGAAAAGAGGAAGAGAAGAACTGGAAATTGTATAGAGAAGTCATTTGAGGAGTTTTTCTGGAAGGGGGGGGACTGAGGCCATGGAATAAAGACAGATAGAATGGACTATGCTTTTGGGACATATTGGGAAATATTAGAGCATGCTTACCTGGTGATAAGTTTGATGCAGTACAGGGAGCTATCATGATGGAGGAGCAAAGAGGGACAGTGTTAGTAGAGGAATTATTGAGCAAACAAGGGAGGGCAGGATTTAGTGCACAAAGGATTTGGCATTAGGGAAAAAGTTTATCTGTGGGAACACATATTTTGAGGATATAAATACTTATAGGTGAGTAACTGCAATGGGAAAATGTGTGAAGAATCTCTTATTTCTATTGTTTACTCAGCAAAAATTCATGATCAGAGAATGGGGTGATGGAACAAGTACTTTATATTTGAGAAGAAAAGAGAAAGAATAAAATTTTCCAGATCTCAAGTCTTAGCCTGAAAGATAGCAAGGGAAAATAGCTCTGATTAGAGTTCCTTTTTGAAAGAAGATTCTCGAAAGAGAGATGTTCAAGAACACTGATGTGAATTTCAACTCGAGTTCCAATTTTCTCATTCTCTAGCTTTGTAAGATTTGGAAAATCGGGTCACCTTTAAGGCCTCTGTTTTCTTGTCTATAACTTGTAGGAATTAGACAAAATCTGGGTTTTCACATTTCTTTGATAAGACATTTTATATCATGACCCACTTAAGGCATGCTGATGTGCACACACATGTACTTGCAAAACCAAAATTTAAAAAGCAATACTTATTTGTCTCTTTCAAAACCAGCCATGGCCAGTTAGCTTAGTTGGTTAAGAGCATTGTACAGAAACAACAAGATATCAGGTTCGATCCCTGGTCAGGGCGCACACGGGAAGCAACCAATGAATGTACTGCTGAATGAACAAGGAATGCTTCCTTTCCCCCTCCCCTCTCTCTCCTTTCCTTTCTTTATCAAGGAAGGATGGAAGAGAGGGAGGAAGGGAGGGAGGGAGAAAGAAAGAAAAAAAAAGAAAAGAAAGGAAAGGAAAGGAAAGGAAAGGAAAGGAAAGGAAAGGAAAGGAAGAAAGAAGAAAGAAAAGAAAGAAAAATAAGCCCTGGCTGGATAGCTTGGTGATTGTAGCATTGTCATCCCAGAGCTTGCAGGTTGCTGGTTCGATTCTGTAGTCATAGGGCACATACAGGAGCAGTTTGATGCTCCTGTCTCTCTCTCCTTGCCTCTCTCTCTCTCTCAAAACAAAAGGAGATAATCCAGCCCATAGGAAGCAGCCAAGAGATAATATGACCCTTAGATTGTCAGGCAGAGGCTAGGGCTATGATATGCAGTGACTATGAATGAATTTACAGTCACTGACTGGGACACTGCTATTTGGAATGACTCCTGGCCATTTATTCATTGATCTATACAATGTTGGCAAGTGAAGCCAGAGTGCTGAAACCAATGGTTGGCTGAACAGGAGGCTCCAGGAAAGGTGGGAAGTTTGTTACTGCCATTTGCTGCTTTAGCTAGCATCACAAGTAAGCAAGGGAGATCAGAAGTTACGTTACTAAATACAAGCGTGCTTTTAGTCTGTGATTTATCCTCATGCTTTATGCACAGAGGAACCCTTCCTGTACCTACACAGGTGCTACTAAGCTGTCAAATGTGTGTGTGTTGTTTTAAATGGGAAGCATGATTAAAATTGGCCTTTAACATCACCCTCTTCTATTATGCATTACTATAAGCTTCTAATCTTTTCTTCTCCTTAATGTCAGGGGTTGCAGAAATATGAGGCATCTGAATTTAGATTCAGCGAAACCAATCCACCATTAAGTGAAGGGAACGAACCCAAAAACAAAAGCAAAAACAAACAAGAGAACCAACAAACTAAACACAAATATGATTTAAAAAACAATCTAATGTTTATTGTTTATACCATGGATGAATATGTTGGTAGATTTTACTAAAGTGAGCCAAGGTATAGACTGAGAGGACATATTTACTGGGCAGAAATATATGGACATTGACAAATGCTGGGATTAAACACAACTTCGGTGAGTCAGAGTTATAAATTATTAAAAAAGTATCTTTTAAAGTAGTCCTGCATGGTAGTATTTTGCTAATGATTGAGAAACTCCAGAAATATAGAATACTTTTCTCTAAAAATAAACTGGGAGAATAAAATTTTCTCTCATTCTATGTTAATAAAATTAACAAATTTTACTTTTAAGGCCCCAAATAAGTAAGAGTGTGGGTTGAATGGTAGCTCCCAGAAGGATATATCAATGTCCTTACCCCCAGAACCTGTGAATGTGAGCTGATTTGGAAAAAGAATATTTACAGACATAATTAAAGATCTTAAAATGAAATCATCCTAGATTATCTAGTGGGCCCTAAATCCAGAGATGAGGGAAAGACATCACAGAAAGGCAGAGGGAGATTGGACCCAGAGAGCAGAGGGATCACACAGAGAAGAGAAGGCCAGGTGAAGACAGATGCTGAGATGGAGCAATGCAGCCACTAGCCAAGCAACACCTGGAACTACCAGAATTTGGAGGAGTTAAGGCAGGATTCTCTCTTAGAAGCTTTGGAGAGCTTATGGCCCTGCCAACACCTTGATTTTGAACTTCTGGCCTTCAGAATTATAATTGAATGCATTTCTATTGTTTTAAACTATTGAATTATTTATTTTTTTCCCCATTTGAATGGCTGTAACATTTGGAAACAAATAGGCAAGGGCAAATACAAATTATTGTTTTAGTACTTTTCTTCCCTATTTGATTCAACAATTAAATTGCTATCGGGCACTGATCTCCATTGTTTTACAGAATAATTTTCTACAGGCAGAGCAGAGATCTCCTTAGTCAGATGAATGTTGGGTTAGGTAAAACTACAGAATCAGAATGTTTTATTTGCTGCTTTCCCTGTTGGAGGTGAGTGGGGGAGAGGATGAGTTTTCTACATTATTTCCAATAGAGAGACACAGTAGTATGGCAGAAGATGGAAAGATCTCTTAGAACACATTTTCTTATATGAAAATTTTGGGAAAGGCTTTGCTAACAAGTAGAAACATTAATCCAGAGTTCATGTATCTATAATGCATTTGTTAAACATTGCTCTTTTTAGTTGGGAAGGCATACTTCCAGATGCTTCCACAGTAATCATTCATCCTTGTTAGTGGCTCAAAACAAAGGAGGCCTAGAGAGAAGAATTCACACAACTGTTTTAAACTCTACCTGAGTTTTTATAGTCAGAAGTTGCTAGAAGAGTGTATACATGTTTCAGAATAGCCTCTTAGCCAAATACTAAGTGAAGACGTCAAATAGATTATTTCAATATACCTATTGCATTCTTGAAGAAGACCCAATCAATTAGCAAGTATAAACACCTAATTGATGAGCAAGTATTCGCACTAAAATAATTCCCAGAGCCTGACCTGTGGTGGCACTGTGGTGGCACAGTGGATAGAGCATTGGACTGGGATGCGGAGGACCCAGGTTTGAGACCCTGAGGTCGTCAGCTTGAGCAACGGCTCATCTGATTTGAGCAAAGCTCACCAGCTTGGACTTAAGGTCTCTGGCTCAAGCAAAAGGTTACTTTGTCTGCTGAAGGACCACGGTCAAGGCACATATGAGAAAGCAATCAATGAACAACTAAGGTGTCGCAACGGAAAACTAATGATGATGCTTCTCATCTCTCTCTGTTTCTGTCTGTCTGTCCCTATCTATCCTTATCCTTCTCTCTGACTCTCTCTCTGTCTCTGTAGAAAAAATAAAATAGATAAATAAATAAATAAAATATCTCCCAGAAAAATCAACCCAAAAGACACATCATTTCACTTAAGATTTCCTAATGAGAAACTTCCTATTTCCTATTAATCTAATAATAAGAAAATTGATATTAGCAGGGAAGTTGGACATGCCAGTAGTCATGATCTCAAGTCACACTATTTCTATAAGACTTTCAGGGAAAGACCATGTGCCTGGACTGCCTGAGAGCCAAGGTTTTCCTGCCAGTGGGGAGAAAGCACATTTGGTACCTCAGATGCTCAGTGTGAGCCTCAGAAACTTAGAGACAAACATATCAACTACCATATGCTTTACAAACTTTGTGATTCAACAGCCACATTTCCAGGGCTAATGATAATCATGATGATGCATGCATTTGTTTATGAGAATGTTCATCTCAGTGATATCTATTAATAGCTGAAAAGTCATAGTCAATAATATTGCAGTAACAAGTACAGTGCCAAGTAGATACTAGACAGCATGCTGATCACCTCATAAGGTACATAAATATCTATGAACCACTGTGTTGTATACCTGACACTAATATCATAATGCCTGTCAACAATAATTAAAATATAAATTTTTAAAAATAGATGGAAAGTCAAACATAAAATCCTGATATGAAAATTAATTTTAAAAATTCCGTGCTAAGATGACAAAATAATCATTTTTTTTTAAATTACAAAGATCTATATGTTTTGAGATATTGGACTAATTGTTACATGAACCAGCCTATGTGATTAGGATGTTGGTACCCACCCCCGCCAACCTCCAAGGGGGAAGAAGAGGCTGAAGGTTGAATCAGTTACCATCACCACTGCCCAATGGTTTAATCAATGGATACCATGCAGGGAAGCACCATAAACCGACAAAGGACAGTGTTCACAGAGCTTTCAAATTGGTGAACAGATAGAGGTGCTCCAGCATGGTACCCCTGGAGATAACATGGAAGCTCTAAGCCCTTTCCCCACACCTTGCCCGTGCATCTCTTCCTTCTGGCTGTCCCTGAGTTCTTTCTTTTATAATAAATCAGTAATCTAGAGAGTAAATTATTTCTCTGAGTCTTGTGAGCCACTCTAGGAAATTAATCGAACCTGAGAAGGGTGTCCTGGCATCCTCTGATTTATAACCAGCTAGTCAGAAGTACAGGCAACACCCTTGTGGGCTTGTGATTCACATCTGAAGTGGGGAGAGACAGTCTTGTATGACTGAGCCGCAATCTGTCAAATCTGATATTATATCCAGGTAAAGAGTGTCAGAATTTAGTTAAATTTTAAGTACTCAGAAGGTGTCATGAGAGATGCTCATTGGTTTCGGGAACCCTCATATTGGAATTAGTACCAGATTCTGTTTACCAGGTTATGAGTGATTATCATCTGGCCAATTATATAGAGCAATGTGTGTGTGGCTCTATGAGAGGTAACATGTTCCATGTCATAAACATAGAAATGACACATAAAATGATTAATTCTTATTGAACAACCTAAATCTCAACATAGCTTCATTTATTTACCATTAAGCTTCTAGTATTTGAGAATGAATCCTCTGTTAAAATGGACACGTGTTAAAAAGAAATAGATTTGCTAACTTCAGCTTCACAAAATGTAGGTTTTTTTATTTGAGTTTTAATGAAGAAGAAGCCTTTGGAAGGAAAAGCAAGCAAAATGTGTCCCTCCCCATGACCCACCCAATGTAATAGATTGGAAGGATTGTGAAGGTACAAACTGCAGACTTAAGAGGGAATTGTCCTCCAACACAAAACCTTGAGAGCCAGACTTTGTCTTTAACCTGCCTTGGGACAAAACTAAGTTAAAGACTGAATACAGAGGTGAAAACAGAGTCTTGGCAAGACTGTACAGAAATTTCTGGAGGCCATGGAATGGAATTCAGTTAAAGTTTTACCAAGACTCTGAAGGAGCCTGACCAGTGGTGGCACGGTAGTTAGAGCATTGACCTGGGATGCTGAAATCCCAGGTTTGAAACCCCGAGGTTGCTGGCTTGAGCATAGGCTCATCTGGCCTGAGTGCAGGCCTGAGTGCAGGCTCACCAGCTTGAGCGTGGGGTCACTGGCTTGAAAGTCACTGGCTTGAGCTAAGGTCGATGGCTTGAGCAAGAGGTCACTGGCTCAGCCTGAGCCCCTTGACCAAAGCATACACGAGAAGTGATCAATGAACAGCTAAAGTGCTGCAACTGTGAGTTAATACTTTTCATCTCTCTCATTTCTCTTCCTGTCTGTCTGCCCCCCCCCCGTCTCTCTCTCTCTCTCTGTCACAATAAAAATAAAAGACTTTGGAGGATATTGGGACTTCTGGATGGCATGTTTTTAATTTTTAAATTATAAATGTTTGGTTCATTTATAATTCATAATGTTCATTTAAGGGAAAAAATAATATTGGCTTCCAGAACTCTAATATATAGCAGTTGCATGCATGGCCTAAATGTAGGCATGTTAAGTAATTCTCCACAATTTCTGTGTTTTCTTAGCTGTGGGTATTTTTTTCTAGTAGTTGAAGGTGAACAAGGGACTTGGGAGATAGGCATGGAATCTTCCCATCTGTACTCAAAATTATTTAAGTGAGGCCTTGGTTCTTTTTATAAATAATTGTCCATCTGTACTCAAAACTATTTAAGTGAGGCCTTGGTTCTTTTTATAAATAATTGTCCATATGTAGAGGCTCAGGCCCATTTATCTTGTGTGTAAAAATTGCATTTCAAAATAATTACTTGGTGTCCTACGTATTATTTCCCCTAATTGGGGTGATTCTCTGGCCATTTGATCACCCACACATTGATAGCCTCTGAGTCTGGGTTTTCTAACTTGCAGGGGAGGATTTCTCAGTTCCTGTTGAAATCGTACTTTGATCAGTCAGAATGAATGGTACAAGGAAGTCTGCGGAGAGGAAACAATATAGAACATAAAAACCAACTATAGGATACGTAGGACCTCTTTCTCTACTTTTACTTTTTAAATTATCAGACAATTTATCTATCTGTGCTGTACAGTTCTATGGATATGAACACACGCATAGATCCATAGAGACATCACCACAGTCAGGACACAGAGCAGTTCCCTTATGTCCCTCCCCCCCAAAATGCTAACCTCAAGCCATCCTTGCTCTATGCCTCATCTCTAAAGTCTTATCCTTTTGGAAATGTTAATAAATGGAACCATACAGTATGAAACTGGCTGTTTTTGCTCACATGTCTTTGATATTCATTCGAATTATTGTTTGTGTTTATAACTCATTCTTTATTATTGCTGAGTAGTATGCCCTTGCAATGATGTACCACAGTGTATTTATTTGTTCACTTGGTAAAGGGCATTTGGCTTGTTTCCTGTTTTGGAATGTTACAAATAAAACTATTAGGAGCAGCCCTGCACAAGGTTTTGTATGAATGTACATTTTTATTTTTCTAGAGTAAATACTCAGAAATGGAATTGTTCACCTTGAGTTTTGGGGAAAAATGTAACAGATGAAGATTTTCTTTCATTTCCTTTAATTATCAAGTCATCTCCATTTTTATCCTTTAGAAATTTTATTTTTGTTAATTCTTACCTTTGTGCTCAGCATGTCAAAACAAAGGATTGAAAAAAAGCAAGGTAGGTTAGAAAATTTAGGCACAATCACAAACCACTGAGAAAGCAGGCATCTGATTAAGAGAATTCACCAAGTTAACTACTGTAGCAGGGAATTCATACAAAGGGATCACTGACCATATATAATAAATAGTTTGTTTTCAGGAAGATGGTAAATAGTTTTATTTTCAAGAAAAAAAATGGGTCTTCTATTTCAAGCCTGGGGAAAAGAAGAACCTGTCATAAACCTCCTGGATGAAAATATCTAGAATTTCTGTGGTTAGGAATCTTTAGGTGTTGGATAAAAAGAAGGGTTATTCTAGTCAGTGGTTTCAGGAACTTGATCTTTGTAAAGGGCAACAAAGGAATACATCAATGACACTGTGTGGATTAGATGTTTACTGAGGGTCTCTTTTATTGTTTATCATAATTCTTACACATGGAAGGAACTCAAGGTTTATTGAAAAGACATAAAGCTTCATGTTTTTCCAAAACATTATAACCTCTTAAATTACTGTGGGATATTTCTGTTTTATGGCTTGACATTGAACAATGCAGTTAATCTATGAGTTAAACATTGTAGAAAAACTCCACTTTTTACAAAATTTCTTTTTATAGACTTAAGTGTTTTAAACTTTTTTTCTACACTCTTAACCTCAAATGACCTTTTATTTCTTATTTTTTACATTGCCAAAAAAGTGAAAATTATAGATTCCACTAAAAGGACCATCTCATTTAATCCATAAAACAACCAAAAAAAGGACAAATAAACAAACAAAAAACAAAAAAAACCTCTTGAATGGTTTGTTTTCTTCTATCATTATAAAACAGAAAGTTTATGCCAAGCATAGGACACTGATACATAGGCGCTTTCATGGAATAATTTGAAGGACAAATCAAAGCTCACCTGCTAAAAATATTTTTCCCACATCTCTGCCACATTTGGTATCTTAGAATTTTTGGACATTCTTTGAACTAGACATTGTCTCAAGTTAGTTCCTGCTAAAGTATATATTGTTTCCTTAGCACATCATCTTGAAGAGAGTAGAGCCTCATGGTTGAGAAGGTGAACTGTGAAGTCAAGAGCTAAATGAATGTAACCATATCATTATTAGTATTATTATCACCATTATTATTTCACCAATGAATATCTATCTCATGAGAAAAAGGCACAAAAGAGTTGGGGAGAAGGAATAATATTACATTAATGCAGTTAGAGTGCCTTTCATGGTATTCTGGTATTCTTGCTGGCCAATATGTAACCTCCAACTCTTTTAAAAGCATTACAATGATAGTCCTTAGTCAGAATTACATAGACATCATCCAACTGGATAAAGAAAATGTGGTACATATAAATTATGAAATACTGCTCAGCCATAAGAAAAGATGAAATAATGCCATTCGTGCCAACATGGATGGATCTTGAGTATTATGCTAAGTGAAAAAAGTCAGTCAGAAAAAGCTAAGAACCATATGGTTTCACTCATATGTGGGATATAAAACTGAAACTCAGAGACACAGGCAACAATATGGTGGTACCAGAGGGGAATGGGTAAGAAGTAGTAAAGGGTACAGAGGACCAAGTATCTGGTGATAGAAGATTATTTGATTGTGGCTGGTGGGAAAACAATGCAATATACAGATCATATATCATAAAAATGTACACTTGAAAACTATATGATCTTACTAGTAACTGTCACCCCAGAAAATTTAATTAAAAAATTTACTAAACTTATTAGTGATCTAATATGTAAACTTAATAGTAATACCTGATTGCCAGGTATTTCATAGGAATCACAGCAAAGGTTTCCATATCTATGCTACTAACGTATTTTTACTTTATGAACTCCCACCCACCCCGACCTGGTGAAATTGTCGAAGACATTGTCTCTATATGACTTATATATACTTCTGACCTTTGGTGAAGCAAATGTTCTGGATGTTGTGGTCAGCCTGAATGTTCTTTTTAGCCTTTATGGAGGGAAATTGTCAGATCATGGTTCTGGTGCACTGACGCATCCCATGATGGTTAAGAGGTCAAAATTTATCAGAAAATAAAGTGCCTGAAAAGTAAGTTCTCTGGAACCTAGAAAGTAGGCTGCTGAGCTCGTGTATTTCATTATGATGGCTATGCATGTGCCAAACTGCTTTGTGTGTTCAATGTGGAAAAGTGGTCCATTCTAGTTCCTCTCCTTTTATTTCAGCTTCTGACAAATCCCAGTGTCTACAGCCCATGGTGTAGGCAAAACTCACACCTCCCTGTGTTTCTGTCACTAATCATATTTTCAGTATTTTGTTTTCAAATCATTTTCATAACCATTATGTCATTGAATTCCCACAATGCACTTGTAGGTGTGCCTTATGGATCCTATTTTACAGATGAAGAAACAGAGTCCGAGGGATTAGCAGACTTGCCCAATGCCACATGGCTAATTACAAGATAGATCCTAGATGTGACTCTCTATTTTCAAACTGAACCCCATTTACCTTCTCGCTATCCCACAGCTGCTGGTGCTTCAGGGGAAGGAAAGGACGCGGACCTGGCAGGAGCAATGTGGCATTTATGTAGCGAGGGTAAATTATCTCAGGATGTGGTTGTCTACAAAGGGAGTAAATTATAAAGACATATATAGCACCTTAAAATTTTTTTCTAAAATTATGTGTAAGCAGACCCTTGCCAACAATGTTATCAAGACTCAAATTCACCTGTCTGGGAACTTTCAAAACTTCCTGAAATTCCACTATACACATTAATTTAGATCCTAAAATGTATTCCTTGTTTTTCTCACTTATTATGATCACTTTCTTGTGGCTTCTACTTTATACCATGACTTGTTATTTCATGATCTTGGGATTAATCACGATGATTTCTTGAGTCCTCTTTGCCTCTTCCCCTCTGAATAGACTGGAATGGACTTGCCATTTTCCACTAGGATAACTTCTGCCTGTTCATTAGATCAGTGGCTTTCAACCTTTTTATACTTGGGGACCAGTGAAAATAGAATTATCTGGGGAACCACTAAGGTAGAAATAAAAACCATTATTAGTATTTTGTTCATTATCATTTAATTATAATACTATAAAATGAAAATTCTTTAAAATAACCAGATGAACAGTAAGAATTATATTTTCTAATACACTATAACTGAAATTTCTGCAGAGCAATATTTAATTCAAGTAAAGCTAGTGCGAAAGCTGCTGCTGTTTCTTTGCATGAATACTTGATAACTGAAGCTACAGTTTTGTTTCCATGAGATGAAGCTCTGCATTGACATCCATTCCATTTCTCTGTCTGGTTTTTATTAGTGATGGGGCTGAAAACGTGTTCTCACACAGGTAAGTAGTAGAAATTATGAATAAAAATGTAATAGCTTTGTAACTAAGAGACTGATATTCTTCTCCCAGTGATATCCAAAATTGTGACAATGATTGCACCTTATGTTTGGACAGCAGAATGACGTCAGAAAATAAACCTACCAGGTTTTCTTTTTTACAATGATTAAGGGAGCAGGAGTTGATTCCATGAATGGGTTATTGATCCAGAGGTTACCTTTACAGGGATCCTAATTTTCAGGGTAATATTGGTTAAAGTTTTGAACTAATGCTCTTAAGTGTTGACTTATATTAAATATGAATTTCTGGTTGATATCTGCAGCAATCAAAAAATCTTGGAAAAGTGGAAATGTTTCTATGTCTTCTATGTAGCATTCTCTGTAGCATTAAATACTGTACTACAATACATAAATTTGTTCCAACACTTATTGTCTACTGTGCATGATTTGTAAATGCTCTGCATGGTGCAAAAGGTTTTCGGAACAAGCCTACAAGTTCCAAAGATATCTAAGGCAACCTCAGTAGTATTTTCATCACTGATACAGGCTGATAAGTGGTCATCACCCTGGACATAAGTGAATTTGACTAAGATCATTGAGTTTATAATTTTTATCCATCAGGATGATTGACTCTTGCACAGACTGCCATGAAATTTCTGGCGTACCAGCACCAGTCTGCTACCAGTGATTGAAAAACACTGCATTAGATGACATTCTTCTAGAAAACCTGCCCCAGCTTTACCCATGTGTGGCAATAGGGGCTCCTCTTCTGAGTTCCATGGTTAGCTATTCCTTACATATTTCCATCTTCGCATTCATCAGCCTTTGTCAGTCAATTTTTCTTCTCTCCCATGAGCAAGCAACCTGATTCATTGAAGGTACTATGCCCTTCACCTCCATACCTTCAATTTGTTGTGTACGTGTTATTACTTTGTAAGCACTAAACTGCTACATCAATAAACAAATGAATAAATAATCTATTTTTCCAAAATTTGATCCTAGCCTCCCTCATTCAGTTAATTCTTGACTCATTCAACAATAGATTTTTTTTTGTCTACTGCCCTTCTTCTTAAACATTTCTTTAAAAATTTCTTTCTCCCTCTTTTTCTTTTTTTCTTTCTTTCCTTTCAGTTCTCTTCCTTTTCTTCTTTCTCCCTATTTGCCTTTCCTTCTTCTTTTCATCTAGCCTTCCATTCTGCCTTATTGACAAGTATCTCTTAAACACATACTATGTGGCAGGGACAAATACGAATTCCAAGAGCAAAGTGGTGAAAAATGCAGACAATTCCCCTGCATTCAAGGCACTGACATTCTAGTGGTGGCAGGAGAGGGATGACAAACAAGTAGTAAATAAAGAGTTTTAGAACTTGTTAGTGCTGCAAGAAAAAAATGGAATAAATTTATGGACAGTAGGTGGCAGTACTTTAAACAGGGTGGTCAGGGAAGACTTCTCTGTGGAAGAGCTGTTGGTGCTGAGATTTTAATGATGAGAGGAAACATTACTGCCCAGAACAGGAAAGTGCAGAAGTTCTAAGTCAGGAGTGAGCTTGAGGTGTTCAAGGGGCAGAAAGAGGGGGAGTAGAGGTACATTGAGGTGAGTGCAAGAGCTATTCCAGGCTAGATCTCGATAATCGCCCATAGACTACTATTTTTTAAATGCAATGGGAAACCAGCAGAGAGGTATCGACAGGAAAGTGACATGCTCAGATTCCCATATTTAAATATCACAGTGGCTGCTATATGGAAAATGGAGTATTATGAGGTCTAATACTGAGAGATTTCTGGAAGCAGAAAGACTAGAGGTGGCTATAGGCATGGCCCAGGGGAGACATGACCGTGATCCAGGACAGGTTGGTAATGATGGAGGTGGAGATAAACCTTTGATAGTGTTATCCTCACTCCAGAACAGCAATGTAGCCTTAAAGGAGAACCTCGGGTGCACAGAGCTCATCTTCTTCCTGTGTGAATTAACCCTGAGAACCATCTAGTGCTAAGGGAAGCTGCATCAACTTCAGCTTTCACAGGTCATCATGGATGCTCTTCAGGAATTAACAGCTGGACATCTTGGGGGGCCATTAGAAGTTTCAGCAGGCACCATAGGGACCTAGTGTTCTCTAACAATGCTGTTCACTCACTAAGGGAATAATCTTTCTAAAAGCACTATAGTTCTATTCCTATTGACTAATAAGTCTCATAATGACAAGTCTTAATATTACCCTTGTAATTATTAAATACAAAAGCTTAAAGATCCAATACTTTGGAACTCTATTGAATAGTTCAGGGGTACATCATGAACTATACTTACTCCTTTTTACTCTTTTTTTTTCCATGCCAGAACTTCATGATATTTCATGTCATTATTTCCCATTTAATATTGAAGTACTAGAGATTGAGGTCTTAAAATTCAGTTTTCATTTGCAAATCTTCCACACAGCATGTACTCATACTGTGCCAAATTTTTCATTTGGACTACAAGTTCCAAATCATTTATATTTTATATATTTGAATTGTAAACAATCATGAAATTTGGCTTTTATTTCACTCCATACACACTAGAGGTAGGATTATTCTTAGGCTATGTAAACAAATGTTCCTAAGGCAATGTTTTCCAAAGGCTGATTCGGATTCTTGAGATTTCTATTCTTGAGGCATTATTGCTGGAAAAATTTCCGATTTCCTATTGTTTTTTAGTGGTAAGTTAAACAAACTATACTTTTTTTAGGATGGGATTTTAAAAATTCTTTAAAATGTAAATGTTCTATGAGGCTCTCTAAGTGGGCAGGGGTGAGTAGGCTATACTACATTTCTCAAAGAAAATTGACAGGAGACCCCTTTTACACAAAGCTAGAAGTAGTTGTCTGTGGACTACACATCAACAGAAATCATTTGAATGTATTTCTGTGTTCAGACAGTTTGGAAGGTTGTTCTTTAGTCCAAAAGAAATAATTTGGCTTTATGTTTTTATATACTTCATATACTTTACCACATTGGTGAATGCTGTTAACACTACATAGATCAACATTGATGAGTAAATTCATGAAATCTGGAACTTTTTAAAGACTGCTCTCAGCTTATAAATGAGAAAACTCAGAGCCATGAGGGTGAGGCGAATTGCCTAATATAACATAGATGATTAGGGGAGAGATCCAGAATTCTATTTTTTATTCAATATTTCAATGCTATGTTCATGGCTATGTTCATGAGATACGACTAGAAAACCTACTCTTATCTCAGACTTCTGTCATCCTCCTATAGCTCCTCTTCCTTTTTCCAAATTCTCACTTTGGATCATTACAACTCTGAACAACCATAATGACAAATACATGTGACATCTAAATCCAAAGAAAAACAGTATTATAAGAGAAACTGACCAAACCTAAGAAACCAAGAGTGGATGTGTTAAAGTCCCAACCTTTGGCTTCAAAAGCCAGATAGATCAGTTGGTTGGAGTGTCGTCCTGGAGCACAGAGGTTGCCAGTTTGATTCCCTGATCAGGGTACATACAGGAGCAGCTCAATGTTCCTGTCTCTATCTCTCTCCCTGCCTTTCTCTCTTTCAAAAAAAAATGTCAACCTGTATGACCTAAAGAGTGTTGCTGGTTATAAAGTTGTAGTGGTCTTAATTGATTACTCACTTACTATGAATTACCAGTATAACATAACTGTGAGAAGAGCTGTTATCTTGGGATCCATGAACGGAAATAAGTTTCCGGGATAAAGGAACACTCATTTGTGTTAATGTCTTCTGGACCATTGACTAAACATTCAGAAATGTTTCTTCCATTCATGTTCAGATCTCCGCTCCCTAAGTTGCTCTGATTCTGTAACTTCTAAGAGCTCATGATACAGTCTGACTCCCCCATGACCTTTCTGAATTACATATGTTCATCCATTCCTAAAAACTGCCTGTTCTTTATGCCAATCAGAGCTTGCTGTGGACTTCCTGGATGTTATATATAGGCAGCCCTCCCCAAGTTCTTTTTTTATCTTGAATTCCATAAAAAAATGAGAGCAGGTAGTGGGATTCTGAAGCTGATAGTTATTTTGCCAAAATCTCTGAAAGATGCTGGTCCTCTGGACATATATTTTAGTCTATTTTTTTAATATTTAAAATTTGCATAAGAAAATAAACTTTTAAAGCAAGCAAACAAAAAAATCTAAGGGTACAACTTTATAGACTCTTTTACTGAGTTCAAAATGTACTGGTGTCTTTTTACTTCTGAAAGCCCATTAATTATAGATTGAGAAACTGTAATTAGGATTACATATAAATACCCAAGGTATTTAAAAGTTAGTACTATTAGGCCCTGGCCAGTTCACTCAGTGGATAGAGCTTTGGCCTGGTGTGTGGAAGTCCCAAGTTTGATCCCCAGTCAGGGCACACAGGAGAGGAGAAGCGACCTTCTGCTTCTCTTCCCCTTCCTTTCCCTCTTTCTCTCCCTTTCCCACTTTCTTCCCTTTCCCTCTTCTCCTTTTCTCTTTCTTCCCCTTCCGCAGCCAGTGGCCTCAGATGGGGGTTGCCGGGTGGAGAGTGGATCCCAGTCAGGGCACATGTAGGAGTCTGTCTATCTCCCTCTCACTTAAAAAAAAAAGGTTACTACTATTATCCTTCTTTTTTTCAGAGTTTCTAGTGGGGAACATAGAAATGTCAAAAACACTTGGTTTTCATGATTTTGCCATCTAAAGGGAAGCTGGAAGAGGTTTAAGAGATAAGGAAACAGAAAGAGTGAAGGTACAGTCACAGAAGGAAGTGAAAAGACAGAAGCAGTGGAAGGCTAGAGGAATAGCCTCAGACTGAGAGGTATAATAATTTTGAAAAGGGGCATTTGTCAGAGAAAATTTCTCTTAATAGTCCTCCCCTACCCTATGTATTGGCCTGTGTGCTCTTCGACATGATTTATTACTATTCAATAAACTGAATTCAACAAGTATTTATAATCCTGTTTGTATGCCAGACCATGATTTGATTACCTAGAGTCTACAAAGATACATATTTAACATGAAACCACTTACAGTCAGTGGAAGAGGTGATAAGTACATATGAATAACTGAAATACAATGCAGACTTGCACATGTGTTACAACAACTGGAACAAATTGCCTTTGGGCGCTCACTCTTTCCTATCAATAAGGCTGCCCACAGGGAATGATCCAATTCAGATGCTTCAAAAATCTTTAATGAAGGAACTATTTATAGAAGTGTGGTAAGTTCCAGGCAACTAACAAGGGATGTTCAGGTTGCAAAGGGCAGCCTCAGAGGAAGCTATTACTACGTTAGCCCTTAAGGGGCCAGGAAAAGAAATAGTTTACTGAAGCCCAATAAGAGGGTAGAGGCATGGAACAGAGCTGCCCACCGGAGCTGTAGTCATTGAGAAAAGCAACCACTGCTGAAAGCAAGGGTTCCAAACAAGGAGAGATTGATTGATGAAGAAATACTTTTTTTCTTTTTCCCCATCTTCTTGTCTCTTGCTGCCATATCCCATTGGCTAAGCTGAACTTGATGTTAACTAATAATAGGGGAGACTGTACAATGCAGCCAATGGATCAGTCTCCTGGTAAACACATCAGGGCAGGGAAAGATAGAAGAGATATGGGGATGGGAACATGTTGGCATAATTAATCTGGTGTCATAAAAGCTAGCTAGGAGGTGGCAGACATTATGCAGAGAAACCAGTTGGGAAAATATTGTCTTCAAGGTAAGTAATTATCATGGTCTGAAAAGGGTGTTGACAGTGGGGTGAAAACAGTATATCTGGTATTTGGGGTACACAATTTAGCAATGACATTGATATGGAAGGGAGTGTAAGAATAAAGGCTTTGAATGTGGGTAATCTGTGCTATTCCACAGCACAAGTAAGGAAGTTGGCAAGAGGTAGAATGAAGGGAGGAAGTGATGAATTTATTCTCAGTCACTTGTGCTGGAAGTAAGGATTTAAGAATAGATTATGGGTTGAGTTTGTAGATTTGGGAGTCAACTACATGGAGATCGCAGCTGCCGAAGAGTGAATAGGGTTGTCAGGTAAAGAAAATAATAGGTTTCTAAGAGGAAATTTGGCAAATAACATTTTAGTATAGATGTGATTATATAAACAGTTTAATACAAGATGCAGAAAGAAATAT
This sequence comes from Saccopteryx bilineata, assembly GCF_036850765.1. Classification (NCBI taxonomy): domain Eukaryota; kingdom Metazoa; phylum Chordata; class Mammalia; order Chiroptera; family Emballonuridae; genus Saccopteryx; species Saccopteryx bilineata. The sequence continues at coordinate 54,054,716 of NC_089499.1, read as the reverse complement.
TTTTTGAGGTAGGGGAAGAATGGGGGGAAATAAAGATTATTAGAGTCCTTGAAAAGAGATATTTTGAAATTTAAAGGTTTCAAAAGAGAATCAGGACTAAAAAAAAGAAACCTATGGGATTGGGGAATTATGTAAATTATTCTACTAGAGACTTTGGTGGTCAACAAGCAGCATGAGTGGAGTGGAGACCATTTGTAGAAAGGTGGCTGGTTGCCAGGAGGAATATGGTTTCCTTCTTCGGTAGAGAACACCTAAACAAGTTTGTAGGGACAGTGCAAGCAGTTCTCTTATTTTCATATTTTCTAACTGGTTTTGTATAAATGAAACACTATTTGTTGTCCTTTTAAAAAATTAGAGACAAGCCTGACCAGGCAGTGGTGCAGTAGATAGAGCATCAGCCTGGGATGCTGAGGACCCAGTTTGGAAACCCTGAGGTCACTGGCTTGAGCGTGGGATTACAGGCATAACCCCATGGTCACTGGCTTAACCCCAAAGATCGCTGGCTTAAAGCACAAGGTCATTGGGTTGGCCCCCCAGTCAAGGCACATATGAGAAAGCAATCAATGAACAAATAAGGTGCTGCAACTATGATTTGATGCTTCTTATCTCTCCCTTTCTGTCTGTCTGTTTGTCTTCTTCTCTCTTGCTAAAAAAATAAAATAAAATAAGATAGTAACAATATGCTAAGAGTACACAGGAAAGAGACTCTACTTTCTAAAAGTAACTAGATGAGTTATTAAATTGTCATAATATCCCAATACTTAAAGCAGAAAGATAAAGCTCTTTTTATTTCTATTGAAAATTTTAAAAGGAACATTTTAAAGAACACTAGTAGAACATTTATCTGGGACATGTTAACTCTTTCTTTTGTAATTAAAAAAAATTTGTTTTTGTTTTTAAAGACAACTTATTACTTGGTAGTAGGAGTTTAGTTTTGTGGACATTGGTGAGTGATGGTAAGATAAAATATTTTCTGTTATCTTTTTTAATAGTCATATTTCCTGATTATATGAGATGCTTAAAACAAATTAATTTATTGTTTTTCTAAAGTATTCAATGGGGAAATTGAGTGTTCAATGGATCGATCAAGTTGGGTTTTGTATTTCCATGTTCTGAAGGAGATTACATTTAAGGATGTGCTGCTACTATTTCTGGTCTCTGCCTCCCACCCCCTAAAAGCACACAGCTTACAGTTCCCCACCATCTTGACATTAGTCAGTCATAGGACTTGCTTTGGCTAATAACAAGTTGAAGTGGTACATTTAAGACTTGGTGTACAGTTCTCCACACAATCTTTTCGTCCTTTGATAATTCCATGTTGACATCATAAAAAGATGAAGATTCATTTATCCTGAACTCCAATGAGCATAGTCTCTCTCAGCTAACCTACATTCTTAATGATATATGAGTGGAAATAAAATCCGTTGCTGTAAACAAAATTCACCAAACTTTTTCTGCAAGGATTGGGTAATAAATATTTTAAGTTTTACAAGTACATGGTTTCTATCACAACTCTTCAACTCTGTCATTAGCAAAAGCAGTCACTAGCAATAAGTAAACAAATGAGCACAGTTGTGTTTCAATAAAGTTTTATTTATAAAAGCAGGCAGCAGCCAGATTCAGCCAAAGGCCGTGCTTTATTGACACCTGCCTAGAGCCACTGGTTAGCTGAGATTGTTATGGCAGCATAGCAAAGCCTATCCTGTCTCCTGTAACTACTACTACTTTTGCCAAAGGGAATTTGAGAGCTGAAGAGATGCAGTGGCAATGTACGCTTCTCTGTGAGAATGTTTGTTAAAATTGGACCGTGTGGGTACATTTACACAATGGAATACTACATGGTAGTAAAAGAGAAGAAATTATTACCTTTTGCAACAGCATGGATGGACCGGGAGATTATTATGCTAGGTTAAATAAGCCAGGCAGAGAAACACAAATACCATATGATCTCACTTATATGTAGAATCTAATGAACATAAAAAAATTGAGGAACAAAATATAAACAGAGGCAGGATCACAGAGATCAGATGGACAGCTGTCACAGGGAAAGGGGAAGAGAGATAAGGTCAAAGAAGGTGAAGGCATTAGCCAAAATCATATACACATAACACATATATACAGACAATAGGGTAGCAATAGCCAGAGGGAAAAGAGGGATGGAGGCAGGGAGAGGGGACAAGAGAGGGGCCAAAGAGACTTTGCATGGGGCATGGGGGCATGGGGGCATGACGTGGAGTTTGAGGTGTTATATTGAGTGGGAAACTTGAAAATACATCAACACAATAAATTTAAATTTTTTTTAAAACTTGGAACATGTAAAATCAGTTTGAGTTCAGGTCTTTATTTAATGTGACGATGTCATAGTAGAAATCAAAGAAGTTCATAAAATCTACTTAGGACAACTCTTTCATAAAAAGTGGGTCAAATATGGTGAAATTTTTCTCAAAATTGAAAACAGAAAACACACAAAAAGAAAGCCTCTTTGAGAGGCTGTGGTAATGGCCAGAGAATTAGTACGCAGAGCAGTTATGTCTAGTCAAGGGTTCACAGCAAGAGGTGTTGTGACTTCTTGTTTTTTACATAAACCCTACTGTAAATGAAAATTGAGTTTAAAGTATAATTGTTGAGGTTTAGAAAGAGCAAAAGTAGGTTGCTGAGGTATAAGTAATTTTCTGTTTTTTGAGGTCAGTGCCTCAAAATGAGCATTGTTGTGCTCATTTTGTAAAAATGCATTCTGCTGTGTATGTGTAGTGTGTATACTTCCCTGCATGTATGTTGTACTTCAACAAACAGTTTGGAAAACAAATTATTTGAAGAACTGAGTGAGGAGAATTATTTCTGAAATGTTACATAATAAATGCACAATCTGGTTTCAAGGGTGATTTATAAAGTGTGATTGTTATGTCAGTGAACTTCAGCTTTCTATAAGATCATCAATAGCTCTCTGGGCAATGCTATATTTGTGTGTTGGCCTCTGAACTCCCTTATTAAAAAAGTGCTTTTTTTTGGTAAACCTCACAGATACCAGATATCTCTTTCATGAGAAAATGCACCAAATCCTCTCCTCCCATTAACAGTGAGGACCATCTCAGCCAAATTTTGTACAGTCCTCACATTTTCTGTCACAAAGGCAAAGGGTATTCTCCTTGTCTCCAGCCTTGATTTCTTACCTCCGCTCTGTCATTCACATGGCTGATTGGCTGCTTAGTACAAACAGAGGAGTCCTAATGGAAGCAGAGAAGGTCTTACTCTCCAGGCTCAAATCCCTGCAGCCAAATCTGGGAAGAGGAAATCCCAGAGGCAGTCTGAAGGGGAAACTATTTGCCCTGACCTCCAAGCAGGCTGAATCCAGGTGAAGCACTTCAGAAGGGAAAATGATCACGTACCTTCAACAGAGGAAGAAATTACAATTGAAAAGTCAAACCAGCTATGTAAATAATTTTAGAATCCTGTTTTTAATTTTTTTTACTGCATATGAGTAAAAATAGAGTATGAATATACTTGATTCATTATTCCACTGCTCTTTTGTTTTCTTGTTATTATTTTTCATTTTAGAATTAAAACTGGTTTATTAGCTATATTGAATAATTATCATTTTCTTGGTCAGGTGCCATGACTGAGGTTGCTTCCAGAGAGATAATTTATTTTCTTTTTTTTAATAGAGAAGTTTGGCTTAATATCTTAATAGCTGAAGTGAATATGATTACTTTATTTGAAATTAAAAGTATGTTAATTTTGTTTTCAAATTAAACTTCAGAACATAATGTGTACTTTTAATAATAAACTGCATTGAAGTCATTACATACTATATGGATAGAGTAGGTTGACTTACATAAGCTTTTTCAAATTTGTTCCTCCTGATGTTAAAAATTTTTTATCGCATTTTTGTCATCAACCTAAATGGCTCCAGTGTGTTACAGGGTTTGACATTTTACAAAGCATGTTCTGAGATTTCCAAGTATAACGGGGAAAAATCTGGACCAAAAGCTGAGTCTGTTATAACTAAGTTTAATTTCCCACTCTACCTCTTGTTTGCTCTGTGATTTGGAGCAACTTAGTTTCTATGTACCTCAGTTTCTTTATCTGTAGAGTGAATACAAATTCCTACCTCACATAGCATTATTTGAAGTAAATGTGTAGGTTAAATACATACACGCTCATGTCTCTCATCTTCAAATATCTCTCATGTAAGTTGCACAACAGTGTTATTGGAAGATGATTGTTTCAACCAACTGCTCTAGTGAACAATCCTCAAGTCTTACTGTACTGCAACCATAGTCATATGCCAAATATATCAGGTACTGTGGACTTACTGATGCATTTCTGTGTCTCTTTCTGGGACTCAAGCTCAAGTGTTGGCTGCTAGTTGAGACAGCCATTTGAGACCCATTCTTGTGGCGTGAGGAAAGCAAGAGACAGAGCCAAACCTCTGCTTGAGCATGGCCTGTGGCAATTCTCACATTTCATTGGCCAGAGCAGGTCACATGATAGAGGCTAGCAGTGGTACAGGAACATACACTTTGACAGGAGTCCTTCAAGAAGTACTTCAATATGTCAATAGAGAAGAAACTGATTGGAAATAATGTAATGTAACTGGTAATAATGTATTACAAGTTGGGAAACATTTAGCATAGTAATGGCCTTTTTTAGAAAGTCCTAAGCTCAGATGATGGTGCTATTTGATAAACTAGCCTTCCAACATAATCCAAAATAAAATAAAATAGTACTAATAACTATTGGTGGATTTATATTCATGTAAAGATTTATACAAGTTATATTTGTGTGTGTATGCAAATGGTATAGTTGGGGGGGCATACATGTTTATGTATATATAATTTATAGATCAACCAGTTAACTATGAACTTGTTTGAAGATCTATGAAGATCAAATGAAAAACATATCTATTTGTAAACTGGAAAATAGGCTCTTCCCACATAAAAGGAAAAGCTTGTTTCAGAGTTTAAAAATGTAATAAGATTAGCTTTTAAATTGAGTTGATAAAAGAGTAAGTTACGGATAAATTGAGTTACTAGAGTAGTTTTACTTTTTAAAACTGAATTAAGAGCTTTGAAATTAATTTATTTTGAACAAAAATGATCAATATGAGTTTTGTTTATTAATTTGGCTTTGGACTGGCTCTTTTGAATGAAAAACACGTATTTTAAAACTTTATTTTTCACATTTCTGGCTCTCTCTCAGACTTTTCTGTGCAATAAACATGAAGTCTACACCACTGGCAGGTAGAATGCCATCTGCATGTTGGTTTATGTTCATGGATTCTTACTGCAGTATGCATTCAGCCCTCCAAACCAGTTACTAATCTGAGATTGTCAATTTATTTTAATCTTTACTTATATAATTTTTATTTATAGTGGAAATAATCTTAAATTATAGCTTAAAATTTTTATTTTAATTAATAAGAAACATCCCAGGCAATGTGAGGGATTTTCTCATATATCTATTGTTTTATTTATTTATTTATTTATTTATTTTTAAATCAGAACTGTATAAAGACAAATAAGTTTATTTGAAGATTGAATCATTGAGAATTCAAAGAAAGGCCCAGCCAGGTAGCTCAGTTATTTAGAGCATGGTCCCTATACACCTAGGTCAAGGGTTTGATCTGCAGTAAGGGCACATACAAGAGTCAACAAATGAGTGTGTAAGTGGGTGGAACAAGTTGATGTGACTCTCCTCTCTTTTTTTCTCTCTCTCTACTTTTCTCTCTTTTGAAAGTCAATTTAGAAGACTTTGAGTAGAATAGAAACCAAATCTTTGAATGTTTGGTCAAATTCACTAGTATAGCCATCTGGCCCTAGATTTTTATTTTTTGGGAGGTTTTTGATAGTTGTTTCTATTTTCTCCCTGCTTATGGGTCTGTTTAGGCTATTTCTTCATGACTCAGTCTAGGAAGATTGTATTGTTTTAGGAATTTATCCATTTCTTCTAGATTGTTAAATTTGGTGGCATATAGTTTTTCATAGTATTCTATGATAATTCTTTGTATATCTATGATATCTGTGGTGATTTCTCCTCTTTCATTTTGATTTTGTTTATATGAGTCCTTTCTCTTTTTTCCTTAGTGAGTCTTGCCAAGGGTTTGTCAATTTTGTTGATCTTTTCAAAGAACCAGCTCTTTGTTTTATTGATTTTTTCCTGTAGTTTTTCTGTTCTCTCTTTCCTTTATTTTTGCTCTGATTTTTATTATTTCATTTCTTCTGCTGGTTTTGGGTTGCCTTTGTTCTTTTTTTCTAGTTCCTTAAGATGTGATGTTAGGTTGTTTACTTGGGCTCTCTCTTGTTTGTTCATATAAGCCTATAGTGATATGAACTTCCCTCTTATTACTGCTTTTGCTGCATCCCAGAGATTCTGATATGTTGTATTGTCATTTTCATTTGTCTATCTATATCTTTCGATAACTTCTTTTATTTCTTCTTTGACCCACTAATTTTTTAGAAGTATGTTGTTTAATTTCCACATTTTTGTGGGTTTGTTTACTTATTTTCTGCAGTTGAATTCTAGTTTCAAAGCTTTGTGGTCAAAGAGGGTGTGGAGAAAAAGGAACCCTCATTCACTTTGGTGGAAATGTAAAGTAGTAAAACCATTATGGAAAAAAGTATGGTAGTTTTTCAGCAAATTAAAAATAGAACTACCATATGACCCAGCAATCCCTTTACTGGATATATACCCCCAAATCTAAAAAACATTGGTACATAAAAACATATGCAGCCGCATATTCATTGCAGCATTGTTTACAGTAGCCAAGACATGGAAACAACCAAACAGCCCTTCAGTAGATAATTGGATAAAGAAGATGTGGTACATATATACTATGGAATACTACTCAGCCATAAGAAATGATGACATAGGATCATCTACAATAACATGGATGGACCTTGATAACATTATACTGAGTAAAATAAGTAAATCAGAAAAAACTAAGAACTATATGATTCCATACATAGGTGGGACACAAAATTGAGACTTATGGACATAGATAAAAGTGCAGTGGTTACCAGGGGGAGGGAAAAAGAGGAGAGGGAGGGGGTGGGGGAAAGGGAGGGGCATAAAGAAAACCAAATAAAAGGGGATAGAGGGCAATTTGACTTTGAGTGATGAGTATACAACACAATCAAATGTTAAAATTATCTGAAGATGTTTTCTCTGAATCTATGTACACTCATTGATCAATGTCACCCCGTTAAAATTAATTGTCTAAATAAAATTTTTTAATAAAGGAAGGAAAGTCAATTTAAAATAAAAAGAAAGAATTATGAAGGGAGGCTATTATCTTGAGGGTATAATGGTTAGGGGCATGAGCCCTAACCAGACAGATCTGCCTCATTTTTAACCTCACTCTACAACTTTTCAGATTTGTGTTTAAGGAAGTTCGCATTGTCTTTACTAGACTCAGATCCCTTATCTGAAAAATATGGTAATGAAAGGGCTGTTCTGATAATTAAACTAGAACTAATATGGCTAGCAAATAGCGTTACTCATTAAAGGATGGCTTTTATATTATGCACCATTTAACAGATTGCATGATATTTAGACATAGGAATTACTAAGAAAGAATTACTAATATACACATGTAACTGCTTAACTATATTTTGAATACGTAAATGAAAGAATATTATTGATACCTACTTTATCCTGAGCACTCTGCTTGCCACTAAGGATATAGAGATGTGCAGAAACAGGAATGATCCCTAGCCTAATGGGAGAGGCATTACAAAAGACCATTGCAGTATAATGATTTGACATTTTGGGTGACCCTCAGAGGTTCTTACTATAAAAAACTTTGTGGTATTGCTCAGAAACTACTGTGAATTTTACTCACTGTTAGACTGACATGTAGAAATGATTCACTGAGCTATGTGAATGGTTCTAGGTCTATGTCAAGCACATGCTTCAATTTTGTTTTATTTTGCAATGTCAGCTAAGTGCTGAGTGATTGCTACTAGAGTAGTAGTTAATGGAATGTACTACAATTATAATGATTTAATGCAATGGTACATGTAACAATTTTCCCTGTAAATGTAGCAGCTTAAAGCAACAATAAACATTTATTATTATTATTATTATTGTATTAATATTATCATCAATATGTCATATAATTTCTGTGAATCAGGAATAATTAGAGCTGATTACTGGTTCAGGTTCTCGTGAAGTTTTAGGCAAGATGCCAGGTAGGAGTAAAGGGATAGCCACTTCCAAGATGGTGCAGCCACATGTCTACCAAGTTAGCTCTGGTTGTAGGAAAGAGCTTTTAATTACTTGCTTTGAGGACCATGCTATAGGGAAGTTTGACATCTAACTTCCCCCAGAATAAGTGATTCCAAAGGGCTCAGTGCAGAAGCCACATAGACTTTTATGACCTAACCTTAGAAGTCACACTCCATCTTTTATGCAATATCTTGTAGTTTTATAGGTCAGCCATATGTAATGAAGAAAGTAACTAAATAAGAGAATAAATAACACAAGGAGAGAATAATTGGGGCCTGTCTTAGAGCTGGCTACAATAGTAAAAGTAAAAATAAGAATTATATGTGTGTATTCACTGAGAAAAATGGAAAGGATTTGAAAGTATACAAATGAAGTTTGTTGAATATATTAATTTTTAAATATATAACTGGTGAGAATTACAAAAGTAGGACAGATATAAAATATTAAATTGAGTAAAACTTTTAAAGAAAATCTACTTGTTATTAATTAGAAAATTGAACATTTCTTTAAGGACAAAACTATTTTTAAAACCAGTTTTATGCTTGCAATGGTTACATGAAATTTATGATCAATACTTTTTTATTATCTCTTTATATTCTATCAAATTATGTTTAAAGGTTATAACAGCTCTTCCTTTTTAATTTATTGTGATAATGTGACTATATTTAAAATTTAATTAATTTTTTCCATATGTCAAGTGTTTCAAAATAATGATGCAACCCTAATTTACAAAACATACTGCATTATTCAATTAGGAATCCTACGAAGAGCTTAGATTTTTGTTAAAAATAAATCAGACTAATGTTTCTTAAAAATGCATCAGGCAATAAATAAATCAATATACAAGAGAACATAGATTTCTGGCTGCTGGCTATAGTGGCCATACCTATGCACCGTCCCTTCTACAGATTGTACTTTGGCCACTTGCCAGGCTCTGTGAGGAGCTTGATAGTGCACCTTGTCCACATGGGGAGCCCTGCATTCTGTAGCAGCTAGCTTTTGAGATAGAAGTCAGGTGGTAGTCCATGTCCTTGGCTAGTCAGCACATCAGTGTGGAACAGCAGGTGCCAAATACTGTTCATTTCCACTGCTGGTAAGGAGCATGGGCTTCACAGTACACTCAGTAGTTCCTTTCAGGGCTACCTCCTATGAAAATCTGAAGATGCTTTGCACAGGTGGTGGTAACCATCCCAGTGGCTCTGTCCAACTAGGCATTGGTTGGCTCCACTACACCCCCGTGGACATAGGATCCCTATTTCGTGCCAGATTTATAACTCATTCCTAACACATAATATAGCTTAAGAGTCTGATACATGAATTTCATCCTATAATCCAAATCTGGCATCTCAAAGTTCAGAAAACATCTCAAACTATTCAGTAATACACTGCACTTTACAAATAAACTTATATATAGTAGTAATGTAGTAATACACTGCACTTTACGAATAAACTTATATATAGTAGTAATGTATGCTAATTTGGATTTTTGCAGATACATTAAAATGTGCTCCATGAGGATATTTCTGTGCAGTTTTCTAATTCAGTTGATTATGAAACTCATCTGGGAGAGTCTGTTATGATTTAAAGATACCAATGGTTAGCCACTGTTTGTTATAACTCTTGCAATAGCAAGTATCAGTAACTCAATTTAAATGTGATAATCCATTATTACTTCAAATAGAGGAGACTCCAGGAGCACCAAAAATGACACCAGAATATTTGCTGGCTATCTGTATTTCTCTCTGCTGATTCTATTTATAGGCAGTAGCAGGCTTACTGTCTTCCTTCACACTGTGCTTAGCATATAGAGAGTGCCTCTCTGCTAACCCCAACAAATGTCTCCAATTGAGTCATATCTCTGCTGCTGAGCCAGGCAGTATGGTCAGTGGAGAAGAATGCTTTAGTTGGCCATGATTGGGTCACATGCCTACTCATGTTATAAAGGGTATATGGCCAATTTCATTCAAACGACATGGCTGAGATAGAGGAGAGGCATGATTCCTCAAAGGACAAAGTGAGATACTATAATCAGAAGGGGAAAAAAAATACTTGGCAACTCTCCCACTCTCCCTACACCCAAATCCATTCTATTTGCTAACCTGAATTTCAAAGGAGTAGAGCTTTGGATCTTTATTTAGAGAGAGTTCCCCAGAAATGTAGGAACTACTGATCTACTGTATATCATAACTTTATCATTTATAGATAGGATAACAGATTGAAAATTAATTGGGTCATTAATTCTTACTGGAACTCAGTAGATATCCTTAGCTTCAAAGTCATACCAGTTAGATCACCAGAAAGTGTGTGAAGATCATCTGTGTATTTGCCATGAACTATGGTCTAAAAAATCCATAGTTTCACTTTGTATGAATGTCTACAGGATCAATTCCTGTTAAAATAATTTAGCAATGAGTTGATGTACTTTTTTATCAAATAATAGATACTGTTTATCAAAATATTTTTACCTTTTTGAATTTATATTTTACATATATAAAAATATATATTTATATATATAGCCATATGCGTGTGTGAACATATATATGCATGTATAACGTATATATACATGCATATTAGAGACAAAAAGGTCATTGATATTTAGTTTATAAACTTGAAATTTTTCTAATAAATTAAGCATTTATTGAACTCTTATTTTGTGTTAATATCTGAAGGAAATATAAGAATAAAAATGAGCCTGACTTGTGATGGCGCAGTGGATAAAGCATCTACCTGGAACACTGAGGTCACTTGTTAGAAACCCTAGACTTGTTTGGTCAAGGCACATATGGGAGTTGATGCCTCCAGCTCTTCCCCCCTCCTTCTCTTTCTCTCTCTCTCTCTCTCTCCTCTCTAAAATGAATAAATAAAATCTTTAAAAAAAACGAATAAAAATGAGGTGACTCTTTTTAAAGGGTTGACAAATTTTACAGGGGGTCCTTGGGTCATGATACAGTTTTGTTCCTATGACAATGACATAACCCAAATTTTGGTGTAAGTTAAAACACATTCTAGCTTAAGTCATTTACTTACCCTAACTGGTATAAGCCCCTGATGCAGGTCTTGCAACCACAAAATCAACCTTTCCATCTCAACCATTATGCCACTTTGCTGTTTAGTAATCACAGTTAATTTCATAGGGGCTCATTCTTTTGCTCTAGGATACAGTCTTTTTTTTTTTTTTTTGTATTTTTCTGAAGCTGGAAATGGGGAGAGACAGTCAGACAGACTCCCGCATGCGCCCGACCGGGATCCACCAGCACGCCCACCAGGGGGCAATGCTCTGCCCACCAGGGGGTGATGCTCTGCCCCTCCGGGGCGTCGCTCTGTTGCGACCAGAGCCACTCCAGCGCCTGGGGCAGAGGCCAAGGAGCCATCCCCAGCACCCAGGCCATCTTTGCTCCAATGTAGCCTCGCTGCGGGAGGGGAAGAGAGAGACAGAGAGGAAGGACAGGGGGAGGGGTGGAGAAGCAGATAGGCGCTTCTCCTGTGTGCCCTGGCCGGAAATCGAACCTGGGACTTCTGCACGCCAAGCCGACGCTCTACCACTGAACCAACCAGCCAGGGGCTAGGATACAGTCTTTATCCTTGATAATTGTTGCTATAGTAGAGCATCTAAGGCCTAGCACATGGCCGATGTTCATTGCTGATTCTTCTTTTTCTGATCTCTTTAGAAATGTCTAATTTCACTTCCATCATGATGGTTTTCCTCTTCTTCGAAGCGCTACGATCTGTATGTAGACTCTGACTTTCATTTAGGAACCATAATAAGTGCCAAAAAGTCATCAAACAAAAGGAACAGTTGAACTTTTTTTTTTTTTTAATTTTTTATTTTTCATTTTTGTATTTTTCCGAAGCTGGAAACGGGGAGAGACAGTCAGACAGACTCCCGCATGCGCCCGACTGGGATCCACCCAGCACGTCCACCAGGGGCGATGCTCTGCCCACCAGGGGGCGATGCTCTGCCCCTCCGGGGCGTCGCTCTGCCGCGACCAGAGCCACTCTAGCGCCTGGGGCAGAGGCTAAGGAGCCATCCCCAGCACCCGGGCCATCTTTGCTCCAATGGAGCCTTGGCTGCGGGAGGGGAAGAGAGAGACAGAGAGGAAGGAGGGGGTTGGGGGTGGAGAAGCAAATGGGCGCCTCTCCTATGTGCCCTGGCCGGGAATCGAACCCGGGTCCCCCGCATGCCAGGCCGACGCTCTACCGCTGAGCCAACCGGCCAGGGCCAACAGTTGAACTTTTAACAGTCCAAAATAGTGTAGGTAAGCATACTGGGGGATACCAACTCCTTCACTCATATGCTATGTTCCTGCATGTTCTTCTGCCACATGCAACCAAACTAGTTTGCCTACATAGTAAGTACTATGTAAACTGCATAAGCCAAAACACTTATGGCTCAATCTTTTTAAGTTTTTATGGGACTGAGCATTGTAAACTCGAAATGTCATATATCAAGACTCTCATAACCTGAGGACCCTTCTGTGCTGATAATTAAGGCAAATGTAACCTTTAAACACTAGAGAATATCTCAAGGGGATACAAGGGGGTCAGTTTATTAAGAATAACAATAGCCTGACCCTGCAGTGGCACAGTGGATAAAGCATCAGCTTGGGATACTTAGGACTGATATTTGAAACCCCAAGATGCCAGCTTGAGTGTGGTCTTAGTGGCTTGAGTGTGGAGTTGCCAGCATGGTATCATAGACATGACCTCATGGTTGCTGGCTTTAGCCCAAAGGTCACTCACCAGCTTGAACTTAAGTTTGCTGGCTTGAGCAAATGGTCACTGGCTTGGCTGGGACCCCCCAGTCAAGGCATGAATGATAAAGCAATCAGTAAAGAACTAACAGTGCCTCAACTATGAGTTGATGCTTCTTATCTCTCTCCCTTCATATCTGTCTGTCCATCTCTGTCCTTTTCCTGCTTCCTCTCCCTCTCTCTGTCACTAAAAAAAGAAAGAAAGAATAATATAAACCTTGGCAAAGCCAACTTGACTATTTCTTCTGGATAGATTGAAAATACTTGTCAGCGGGTTTATACTGGGTCTCCAGCTTACACTGGATTTCTCAAATGTAACTGGCTAATGAAGAGGAAGCTCAGAAGAACTGGGCAGGCAACCTTTTCTGACTCATAGTTCTGCCATTTAACATCTGGTCTGTGTCCTTCGTGTGGTTTCTTTGCCCTTTGTGCTTCTGTTTCCCCATCAATTAAATGCAAATGATGGCACTTAACCTATAGGTGGTTACAAAGATTAAACAGGATAGTTTAGTGGAAGCATCAATACAACTTTTAGTTATTGATATTGTCATGGGCCTTAGAGATTCTCTATGTAATCTTACCTCTTCTGTAGAGGTAGTATGTCCCCAAAATAGAGATAGTATCTTTTATTATTTTGCTAATTCACATTAGAAAAACCTATTAGCAAATATTTCTCAACATTTGGCATAGTTCAAAGTCTTCAGGCACAAATCATCTCATGCTTTCTTTACTTTCTCAATTCCCAGCCACTGTCCCTGTGCCTGGGAGCAGCCTAATGGCCTAAAATAAAAGGTTCTGAATTACCAACTTCTGTTTGAGTTTTCTCTGTCCTGGATACTTGGGCTTACCTTTTCCTCTTATTAAGATTTTGATATTATTAGTGAAAGAGTTTTAAATTATTTGATGCCCCACAAAATGTTCCGGTTCATCCATAGGTTGTTCCTTTCTCAAGGCAGAAAACACTAAGTAAGTATATGACATTCAGTAGTTAGCAGTAAGTTCAAATTAAATCCAACTGAAACTACACATAGGCTGGACAGCTTTCAGCACTGGAAATAGGCCATTCACCCACTAACTGACTGTTGGCACTAAGGATATTTGGTCCTTGGCCCAACTCTCTCTGCAAAACTAGGGATAAAAGAAATGTTCAGAATACTCTCTTTCTCTCCTGTACTGAAAGTAAGTTAAATCATAATCTTTTCAAAGCAAAAAGTTCTAACATCTAACAAGGAAATAAAAGATGGTGCAGGCTTGGTACAAGGTAGTTCAGTGTTCATTTGAATGATGTCTGTAAATATCAATGAGAAGGCAAATTTTTAAAGTAAATATACTATCTAAAGCTGTCTTTTGGACTTTTTGTTTAGGGTCACTCACAATGAGTAGATTCTCTCCTTGTGATAAAGGACCTCATGATCCAGAAGTAGTTATAGAACTAATTGTCTCTGAAGCATCTATGCAAGATCTCTTTCTAATTGTCTATTGTCTTTATCAAGAATGGCCTACTTGCCTGACCAGGTGGTGGTGCAATGGATAGAGCGTTGGACTGGGACGTGGACGATCCAGGTTCAAAAATCTTAGGTTGCTGGCTTGAGAGTGGGCTCATCTGGTTTGAGCAAGGCTCACCAACTTGAGCCCAAGGTCGCTGTCTTGAGTAAGGGGTCACTAGGTCTGCTGTAGCCCCTGGTCAAGGCATATATGAGAAAGCAATCAATGAACAACTATGGTGCCTCAACGAAGAATTGATGCTTCTCATCTCTCTCTCCTGTCTGTCTATCCCTATCTGTCCCTCTCTCTCTCTCTGTAACAAACAAACAAACAAAAGAATGGCCTACTTATTTGTTGAGAATTCAAGCTCATCCTTTGTTTAGGGCCTGGTCTGTTAAGGAAGTCACTTGATATTCAAAGCAAACACTCATAAGATATGGAGAGTGAGATGACAACTCACATCATCCTGGGAGGCCTTTAGACACTACACTGATTTGCCAAGTGTGTTTACATTTAATTAAGAAAACTCTCCTCAACCAGGAGGAAGCTGATGAATGAGAAACTTAATTGTTTGGAAATTTGCATCCCTCCACCAGAAAAAAAAAAAAAAAAAAAAAAAAAAGAAGCAAAATTAAAATACCATCTTGTTAAAAGAAAATGGTTTGCAAAGAAAGAAAATAATATTGGATGATGATTTTTGTTTTCCTCAAATCCAAGTTTCTATCTACAATTTAAATTGAAGTACTCAGTTGTTTTGACTTTATTTTAGGATTAGAGGTGACTTTCTGAGCGTGAGTAGACTTACCTTTAGCTATCGTCTAGGATCCTTTTCCTCCTTGCCTCCCTACCTCTTTTTCTTCCTCCCTCCCTTCCTTCCTGCCCTCCCTCCCTTTCCTCCCTCCCTTCCCTCCCTCCCTTCCTTTTTCTTTCTCCCCTTCCTTCCTTCCTTCCTTCCTTCCTTCCTTCCTTCCTTCCTTCCTTCCTTTCTTCCTTCCTTTTTTCCTCCTTTCTCTCTCTCTTCCTCCCTCCCTCCCTCCCTCCCTCCTTCCCTCTCCTTCCCTCCTTCCCTCAGAACCAATGAATAAGATTCAAATTCTATTTGTGCAACATATTAATAGGACGAATTTAAATAAAACACCTTCCTTCTCTCAAACTTAAGTTTTCCTACCTGAAAAGTATGGATGATAATCATGACAGTCTCAGAAAATTTATGTGAGAATTAGATGAAATAATGAATGTGAAAGGACCTTCTCCAAAATTGTGAGTCTTTATTGCTAGGATCTATTCACTTCTTTAAAGAAATAATTTTAATATTCATAAATTTTTGCTGTCATAAAGACCTTTTTTTTTTATCCCAAGGCAAATAGACTCTTCTTTATTCAGTTAAGCCAGTTTCCTGCCATTCTGTCCTCAGAAATAAAACAGCTGGTGCCTAAACTCTTTCTAATCATTTCCTTAGTTTTATTAAGGTTTATCATGACAGGGAATCACCATTCATTTGCTATTTCAGTAACATATGTTAAGTATTTACTTTCTCTTTAGCATTCACTATAATTAATTCAGCCCTGACCACATGGCTTGGTTAGTTAGAGCATCATCCTGAAGTACAGAAGTTGCTGGTTCAATCTCTGATTGGGGCACATACAGGAACAGATCAATATTTCTCTCTCTCTCTCTGTTACTTTCTCCCTCTCCCTTTCTCTCTCATTAAAATCAATCAATAAAAATAAATAAAATTAATTCATCCAATGATGATGGCACAAGAACTAATAATAAACCCACTTTACAAGTGAGGAAATTGAAAATTGTAGAAGAACGTGTTCACGGTCATACAGCTGATAAGTGACAGAGCTAGGTCTATTTGCAGTTCTATTTGCCTGGTCCTGTGTATACTGCCCACCTTCAGGTATTGGGAGTGGTTACCGTCATTTGGATAATGTATATGAAGTAGCCTTTTGATGGGCTTTGGGAATCTGAGAAATCTCTGGAATTTATTGCAACTGTAGTAGATAAGTAGTTTACAGATTCTTAAATCAGACTCTAAAACAATAGGACTCAAACAAATTCTTGAAATTTCATCCAGCAACTTTGATCCTTATCAAAGCAAACTCCTTCTCTAGACTCAACCTTAAAAACAACTGGCTTTCCAGTTATACCTGCCAACCCAGATTTGAGGCATGGAGTGAATAGAGAAAGGGAAGAAATATTTTCCCAAAGCCTATTTTTCAAGGTCCTTGCTTTGCAGGGAATGTACTGGTCAAGATTATGGATATCTTGGGACAATAGAAATGCCAGAAAATGAAAAAAAAGGAAACTTGTTTTTTCCCTGTGACATTGAACAGTCAGGAAACTCATTAAGAAGCAGATTTAGGGGGAAAAATTTCTTCCAGGCCCCTCAGATCACCAGGTTGATACCTTGTTTAAGAGAAACATTTCAGTAGGTACAGGCAAAGACTGTAGAGTCCGAATAATTACCATATTTCCCCATGTATATGATGCTCCCATGTATAAGAAGGACCTTAATTTTCGGGCCTGAAATTTGAAAAAAAATACATATTACATAAAGTTATTGAACTCAAGTTTTATTTATCATAAAATTCATACAACTCCTTATCACTGTCAAAACTCCCATCCATTAGCTTGTTCTCATCCATGTCTGATGACGAATCACTGTCTTCAACAATGAGTGCAAAAACAAGCATGAAAAAGCGGGAAATGCAAGTAAAAAAGCCTACAACCACTGGTTAAGATGCACCCAGTTGTTAGACCCCAAATTTTTTGAAAAAAGGTTTATCTTATACATGGGGAAATATGGTAGGTATACCCTCCTGGTTAATTCTATAGTTTATGAAGGTTTACTTCCCAAAGCCTATCATACAAAAATGTTGTGGGAAAGGGGTAATGACTATAACAAATTTCTAGGATTATTATGTGAATTATATGAGATGACTGAAATTGATGCCTAGAATGAATCTTAGCCTGGGTATAATGTTATCAACAATAATAATAATTTATATCATGAATTGGACATAATTGCAACCCTACATACAAATAAAAAGTAAATGTAAGGTATGTTTCCCCACCTAGAAGAAAGGATCCCTCAGGAAATGCTGGAGCCAAAGGCAACACAGGGCCAGAACTTCCTGCAAGAAAATTGGGGTTGGACGTCCTGAAAACCAGTATAAGAGCCAATGCCAGGCTGAGAATGGCCTGACAGAGGAAGGGCTTAAGAACACAGAGAGTAGGGAAGGGCCCCTGACCAGCAGGGGAGGAGAAAGAGATGGTAGTGGTGAATAAGAAACAGATTTTTGCAAAGGGTGGGGAGGGGGCTCTCAGAGGGAAGAGACCCGAGCACAAAAGAGGTCCACAGAGGGACCAGAGAAAAGTCCCGAGAGAGAGAGGGGGTAACCCTGGGGGTCAGACAGGAGGAAGAGAGAGTTGGAAGTCCATGGAGAAGGAAAGATCAGGAGTGGAGGTTTTAGGGGAGGTTTCTCTGGCCAGAAAAAGGCCCTCACGGTGGAACAGGTGGCACAGAGATTAAGGACGGGTGTGCGAATAATTAGAAGCTGTGTATGTAAGAGATCTCCAATCAGTTCCCAGCTTTTTTGGCGATAGTTAAATTGGTGAGGGTGTTAAAACCAAAAGTCCCTTCAGGAAGCTAATTCAATGGGTTCTGTGACCTGGCCACAGCGGAGAAGAAGAACAGTTTCTTCTTCTTTAAGGAGGGAG
The DNA here is from genome assembly GCF_036850765.1 of Saccopteryx bilineata. NCBI lineage: Eukaryota > Metazoa > Chordata > Mammalia > Chiroptera > Emballonuridae > Saccopteryx > Saccopteryx bilineata. Next base: position 54,036,525 of record NC_089499.1, on the reverse strand, counting down.
ATTCCTGTGCCCCCACAGCCGCCTTCAGTCCTCAGAGTGGTCAGATTTGAGTATTAGCATACTAAAACTCAAGGTCTGGCCATGGATGGAAAAGGTAAAGGGATGTGCTCCGGACGGCTCCACAAGCACACACTCACTCAGAAGGAAAATACCTCCCTGATGTAGCTACAGTTTCGGACAGGGAGTCTCGGCAGAAAGAACTCAAGGGTGACTGGAGGCAGGCGACTTACCGCACCGTGCGCTGAAGTGGGTGGAAGGTCGGAGATCCTGGTTCTTTCTCGGAAGGGATGAGAAAGAGGAGCGGTCCTTGTGGACTTCAACTCCTCCTGGGTTTCGGCACCAAAATGTAAGGTATTTTTCCCCCTCCGAGAAGGAATTAAGGGGCCAGAGTCACCAAGTGTGGAATAACAAAAGGCTTTATTGAGTACAGAGTGCGCATCCCGCCCAGCAAGGTTCCCTGGCCCTGAAGAAAGAAAGATGGAAGAGATGGAGGCCAGGGAAGTCACAAGGATTAAACCACGTGGGAGATATTTAAAGGGGTCCTCTAGGGAAGTCGGGCTAATATGACGTGGTGAAATCTCACTGGCTGGCAGACGGTTGCTTTTTCCAAAGGGTTCCTGTGAAGCCTCTTTTGGCACGCTTGGTTGTGGGTAGTCTTAGCCAAAGTTCGCAGGTCTGGGTTCCCCAAGTGACCATCCCCCATTATCCACCAACCTTACATTCTGACCTTTTGTGTTAAATAGAAAGGGGGTGTCATTTATTCATCTGGCTACTTCCTGCTGATTAGGGGCGTCGTGGGGAGGGGGAGATCAGAAGGTGGTGGCTTTGAGGGGTGTCAGGAGGAACATCTGTGTGGCCATGAGTTGAGAAACTTTGCAGATGCGGTCCTGTAAGGATTTTTTTAAAAAGAGGAGTAATAGGGGGATTTGTAGAGTCCAGCCTTTTGGTGAGCTGGAGATGGATGGAGTCCAGTGCTTCCGACTGCCAGTGGTCCTGTAAGGAGGCAAGGAGGCAAGCTTAAGGCAAAACTGCATGTCAGGAGTGGCGTAAAAAGGGGAAAGGAAGGGGCGCCATCCATTCCCATAACCGAGACCTGTGAGGGAATTAGAGGTCCAGAGTGTGATGCCAAAACAGAAAAGGTAGCCCCCGTGTCCAATGAGATGGACTTACCCACTAGTTGCAGCATACCCTGGGTTCTCCGAGTCCAGGCTGTGTCCTAGGAGTTCGAGCGATGCACCCACCTGGCTGGATTGGCCTTCCATTGGGCGGCTTGTCCTCCATGTAGAGGCGCTGAGGAAAAACCTGTTGCCCAAAGGGGCAATCGCTCCTCCAGTGACTGGGCTGCTTGCAGTCAGGGCAGGGCTCAGTAGGCAGCCATGGGCAGGGGCCCTGCCGGGACCAGGGGTCCTGCTTTCCACACTTAAAGCAAGCTGCTGGTGGCTCTGCTGGTCACAGGGTTGCCACAAGAGTCGGGGTTTGGAGCGTTATCTTCTGCTGCATGTGGGCCTGGCAAACAGCCTTGGCCTGTTTCTACATTAAAAACTTTAAATGCCATGCGCACAGGTCCAGGATAGGGGTTTGGGGGGGGGGTTGAGAATAAGATCAAGTAAACTATGAGTATAAGAAAATAACCTTTATTATCATTAGTCAATTGATAAATCTCTAGTTTGTTTTTAGTGCCAAGTTTTTGTTTTAAAAGCATTTATAAGTTGTTCCATTAAAAATCTTCATTTTTTAAATGAGTGTTTTATTTTAAAGGCATATCACCCGATCTCTTTTTTTTTTGCCATTTTTAATCTGCATACATCGCCCCCCCCCAGTTTAATGAAGAGAACAGAGTCAGAGTAATTATCTCGTCACGCTCATTTGCATAGCTTTCATGCAATGACAATGATTTGAGCAGTGCAAACTTTTTTTTTATCCAAAATGGAATCATTTAATAAAACCAAAAACTTATTCCAATAAGTGACTAACAACTGAAAGCAAATCTAGAAACAGAAAGAGACAGTTACCTATACTGAGAGCCATGTGTATGGTAATGGAAGTCTTTTCAGTCTTGAAGGATTAAAAAGAGATATTAAAATGTTAAGTGAATTTGTAACAGAAACAGTGAGAAAGGTATTTTATATGTGGGCTTCAGTAAAAGCCTTAGGAAATAGCATATCAGCCATTTGGGTGTATGTGAATTTCTTGTGTGCTTTATCTTGCAAATGAAGATTCCTAGAAGAGAGCTTTCCTCTAAAATAAAGCTTTTGAATTAACCTCAAAAAGAGGTTAAGCTGCTGAATCGATTAACCCTGCCTCTGAGTTCAGTTTCTTAGGCTGAATTTCCTTTCCCAGTCACCATTACTTAACACTCTTGGTTTTCAAGATGGCACTACAAGTCAGTGCATTGAGTGCCCGGGAAAATGCAGCACATGAGTGAAGATGGTCAAGCAAAGGTAGTAGAAAGCAGTTATGGCCATGGTCAAATTGAGGCGTCCTGGTCTGTCTCAAGGAGAGGTCTCAGCCCCCAGCTCCACTTCCTTGTTGTCTGATGCTTAGATATTAAAACCTGGAGTATTACATGAAATATCCCAATTAAAAAAAACTGTTCATGATCATTCCAATTACATATGAAAGCAGAATATAGTATTTAATGAAACTCATATACCCATCACCTAGCTTCAGAAATGTATTAGTATTTATGCTCTTTCTTTTTTCCCTCTCCTCTTTCAGCTTTATTTTGAAGCAGACTCCAGATACATTATTTCATCTGTAATAAGTTTTGTAGATTTCTCTAAGTGTCACTAAAAATCATACTTGGCCCTGCCTGGGTAGCTCAGTTCACTAGAGCTTTAACCCAATACTCCAAGACTGTGAGTTAGATCCCCAGTCAGGGGGCACACAAAAATCAGCCAATGAACGCATGAATGAGTATAACAATAAATCAATGATTCTCTTTCTCTCTTACTTCCTTTCTCTCTAAAATCAGTAAATTTAAAAAATAGTTTAAGAAAACACAATCAAGCATCATAATCCTCACTGATGATCAAATATATAGTCAGTGTTCAAATTTTCCTAATATTTTCATAATTTTTCTTAATGATTTAAATACATATCTATTTTTCTTCTCTCTTTTAAGAGTTTGTTTGAACTGAGAGCCAAAGAAAAGCAATGCCTTGCAATTGGCTGCTATATTTTCAAAGTCTTATTTTTTAATCTATTACAATTCTCTTTTTTTTTATTTCTTTTTCTTTCTTGCAATTAATTTATGGAAGAACCTGCCTGGCTTTTTCTGTGTATTTTTCCATAATTTGGATATTGCTCTTTGTAGTACTGTTTAATATTTTTCTTCCCTTCCCTTGAATTTTCAGTGTTTGATGATAAAGTGTCAATCAAATTCAGGTATTTTTGTTTATATTGTTTTGTTTTGTTTATATTGTAAGCATACGCGCGTCACTAGTGTACTTTTGGATGCTTGTCTTGTAGTAATATTACATCCTCTGATAAACATTACTTCAATCTATTAATTTAATAGAGGAATTAAAGACACAAACAGAAACTCTGGAAACCATCCTTACCAGCTCATGACTTTGTCTTTGACTTTCTTGCTTGCCTTGCACTTGGGGAGGCCATAGGCATAGTTTGACTCAGTGTAGTTAAATCAATAAAATAGAATTAAAACGTTTATTATAAGCAAACTTTTACATTATTTACTATAGTCTGCCTTAAGTCACATATCAGATATTTATTGAATATTTAGCCCTCTTAAGACTTGCTTGACTGTGAGCCCCTTAAGGAGAGTGACTGAATCACATTGAGCCCTTGCTTCCCCAACATCTAGATGGGTCTCCTGACACCTTGTATGTTCTTAATAAATATTTGATAGGTAAATGGAGGAATGTGAGAGGAAATGGAAGATATAATAAATAAATAGGCTAATACATGGTCTTCCAAGTACTATTGTCAAGGCAAGAAACATCTAAACCTGTAGGGAATTTTTATAAGAGTCTGTTTGAGCCAAACTGAACAAAAGCTGAGAAATAAGATCTCAAGTGATCCAGAGAAGAACAATTTTGCAGCTTCTTTTATGCATTTCAGGTTAAGGAGGGAAATTAGAAAGATTACATAAAGGTGAGAAAAAGCAAGGCAGGGATTAGATTGCAGAGTAGGTAATAAGTTTATGCGCTTTCTTGTGGTTGGTTATAGTTTATTTCAAAGCAGTTTTAACATAGATGCACAGAAATAATGAGTCAGGCTTGTTTAAGGCAAAGATAACACTTTCACTAAAGAAGTAAGACACTTGTGATGTGACTACCCACAGTGACCTGCCCAGTTAGGACTGGGATCAGATCACCCTGTGAACTTCCTTTCCACAGAACCCCTGCACTATTTTTTGTCTAGTCTGTGCTTTCAGTCTTTTAGAGAATACAGATAAGTAAGTAATATGTTGGTTATCACTTGTTGAACAACAAATTAACAAAACTTAGCTCCTTAAGACAACAAAAATCTATTATTTCATAGTTTCTATAGGTAAAGAATTCAGGAGAAACTTAACTGGGTGGTTCTGGCTTAGGGTCTCTCAGGAGATGGTAATTAATATGTTTTCTTCAAATACAGGTTTACTTGTACAATTCTGAGGTTGGTCCCTAATAGAAGTTGGCAGGAAGTCTTGTTTCCCAGCCAGCTATTGGGAAAAAGCTTCAGTTTCTTGACATGTGGACCTCTCTGTTTGAGTGTCTTCCAAACCTGGTAGCTGACTTCATCCGTAGTGAGTGATCAAAGAGTGAGAAGGAAGCAACAGTGATTTTTGTGACTGACTCAGATGTTACTCCCTGTCACTTCTGCCTTGCTCTGTTCATTAAAAATGTGTCACTAATTCCAACTCATACTCAGTGATGAGGCTACACCTTTTGAAGAGACAGTCAAAGAATGTTAGGACATATTTTAAACCACCACAAGTACTAATAAACAACGTACAACAAAGGCTCTAGTAGAGAGATATTCAAAGTGACCTTCAAGTGAATGGAATGCCACTGTCGAGGAATAAGCAGTGAGTTAGGATTTGGAGAGCTGGGTTAGAATCCAGGCTCCCTCTATTATAAGATAAACATCTGACTTTAGGCAAATTATCTCCCTTCTTTGGGTCACATTTTGACAGCTGAAAAAATATGGTCTTGAACTTGGAAATCTGAGTTAAAATCCAGGCTAGCTCTAATACAATCTGAACATGTGACCTTAGACAAATTATTTTTCTACTTTGAGCCACACTTCTGACAGTTGAAAACATATGGACTTAAACTAGACTATAATGATAGTAATAGTAAATTAGAATACATTTGATTGGATGCATACTATTGCTCTGCCATTCTAAATGCAGTGCCTAATTTATGTCTCAATCCTCCTGGTGGCTACTACTGTTTTGTTTTAGAGATGATGACATGAGGATGGATGAGGGACTGAGGGAGCTGTCCCGGGTTAGACCCTGGCAGGGACGGAAGTCAGAATCTGGCAGTTTTAACCTCATTTTATAACCCGGGCATTAAAGCTTGCCCCGCAATTTGGTAGCTGTGGCTTAGAAGCCTAAGTGTCACCGGGGCTTGTTGGAAAAGCAGATTCTCTGGCCATGTTTCAGACCTTCTAAAGTGGAGTCTGCTTTTTTCACAAGACCCAACTGATTCAAATTCACGTTAAAATTTGAAAAGCAGTTTCTAAAGAACTGTGCTATTGACCTGTGGTGACTCAGTGGATAAAGCATGGACCTGGAATGCTGAGGTCACTGGTTTGAAACCCTGGACTTGCCCGGTCAAGACACATACCAGAAGCAATCAAAAAGGACAACTACAGTACAGCAAGTACAACCTCTCTTGCACAGTCTCCCTCTCTCTAAAATGAATAATAAAGAAAAGAACTGTGCTATTGATATCTATAAGGAAACTTTCCATCATTAAAATAAGTCTAAATTTTGTACATCTAATAACCATGTGAAAAACACATACATAAATGAAACTTTTGACATTATGATAATGAGATTATTGGTGTTTAAACATTTCTCCTTTCCTGACTAGTTTCAACAAAATCAAGAAGAATCATTCAAACTTTATAAAGAGGGACCAGTTTGATATTGCACTTTTCATAACTCTAATAAGAAATAATTAAGGCAGGGGTTTGGGAAAGTTCTCTCCATACCTCGGAGAGAACGACATTTACTATTTAAGTTCACTGAGTATCTACCCTATGAGAAGCAAGTCGGCTTTTCTAACCAATATTGAACAGAATCACAAAAGAACTGAACATAATGTCATAGCTTGAGATGCTGAGAAGGAACTATTGAAAGGTAATGATACTCCCACCGTGTGTCATAACAGTCATACTTCCTTCCCCTCATCTAGCGGATGAGATGTGCTGTCTAGACAGGCTGTGCTAGTGATTTTCCACATGCTACATATGACAATCACCAGGAAGTTCCTAAAAAATTCTGATTCCTGAGCCTATCCCACAGAGATCCCAACTTAAAGTTCTGTGAGGCTTTCTTATCAGAATTTTTGAAAATGCTGCAATCCTAGGTCTAATTTGCAAACAGAGTTGAGAACCATTGAGAATGACTGTGAGCTATGATTTGATTTTGTACATCCTGGTTGCTCGGTTAACACTTTGTTCAACAAAGGCTTTCCAGGGCAGCCCTGGCCATATAATTTGGTTGGTTGGAGCATTGTCCTGATGCACAAAGGTTGACAGTTCGATCCCTGATGAAGCACCCACATACAGAAACAGACCGATGTTTCTGTCCCTCTCTCTATAATAAAGAATTAAAAAAAAATGTCCAGGTCAGAATTTATTCTGAAAAAAAGGGTTTATTGAGCCATATACAGTAGGTCCGTAAAGTCATGGTGCACTTTTGACCGGTCACAGAAAAGCAACAAAAGACGATAGAAATGTGAAATCTGCACCAAATAAAAGGAAAACCCTCCCAGTTTCTGTAGGATGTTGTGGCAGCATGTGTGCACACGCAGATGATGATGACAGTAACACCGTGTATACAGTGGAGCAGCCCACGGCCATGCCAGTCAAGATGTGGATGGTACAGAGGAAAGTTCAGTGTATTCTGTGGCTCGCTAAATTCAAATCAGTGACCAAAGTGCAACGTGAATATCGGCGCATTTATAACGAAGTGCCACCATGTACATAGGAATAACATTACTCGGTGGGATAAGCAGTTGAAGGAAACCGGCAGTTTGGTGGAGAAACCCCGTTCTGGTAGGCCATCGGTCAGTGACGAGTCTGTAGAGGCTATACAGGATAGCTACCTACGGAGCCCTAAAAAATCTGTGCATGAGCCCACATTGAACTGCACTGAATAGGTATGAAACTGGGAGAGTTTTCCTTTTTTATTTGGTACAGATTTCACATTTTTATCATCTTTTGTTGCTTTCCTCTGACCGGTCAAAAGTGCCCCATGACTTTACAGACACACTGTACTAGTCAGAAAAAGGACCAGGCCTGTAACATGCTGTCTGAACCACCAGAAGGAGCGCTAGATGGAGACGACAACATGTTTAATGTCTTGGGGATAATGCAGGTCTTTTATACACTAAGTCTGGGGAGGAAAGGTGTCAGTTGTTTTGAAAGAATTTACACTTGGTCTAGATAAAGAGGAGGGGGACTGAAGTGGCATTAGTTCTGGGATAGGTATGTGTTCCCTAAGGGAAACATATTTGCTGGTGTTGGATTGGTTGTGGGTAACACTCTGGAAAATTCAAGTATGAGCAAGATGTGTTAGCTTCTGGTGGTCTCTTCTCTAGATGGTCTCAGAAATAGCCACCTGGAAGTTAATTCAAGTTGTAATAGACATTGAGGACAGTAAGCAGTCTTTTGTTGTTTTTAGCCTATTGGGCTCTTTTTTAACTGTTTCACTTCTCTTGTCTCTTCTTCCCCCTCTCCAGTCAGCCCTTTTGTAATTTAGTTTAAGATATCTCTGAATTTTTGTCTTGTCAGCTAGTTGAATGATCATAAATGGAGATGAAATGAAAAGTTATATAATTACCTTTTATTTGCTAGCCTAGTTAGATATACCAGTTAGGTCCTCTGATTCCAAAGCACAAATAAGTTAAATAAAAGGGAAGGGGTGATCATCTGAAAAGATGTGGGCTGGTTCACCCAGTAGATGACCGTACTGTCCAACAGAAATGCCATCCACAAGACATTTTAAATTCCTAGTAGCTATGTTAACAAAAAAGTGAAAACACACAGGAAAGACTTTAATATTAATAATATATTTCATTTAACTAGTGAAAGGGAAAGAAAACTCTTCCATAATCTGCTCTACTGTCTGTACTTCTGATAGCAGATGTGTGTGGGTTTTTTCCCCACATCAAGCAATTCTTCAGCATATTAGCAACCTGGAGTTAGCATAGATCCCCACAGGTTAAGGGCTTAGTCCCATCAGACTCCCTCCACTTGTGCACTACACCAATTGCAAGTCCGCATGGAATCCACATTGTCACCTGTGCTCCTGACTGGCCATCTATAAATCAGATATTTCTAAATCCCCTCAAGTTTGATAATTTGCTAAAATGTCTCACAGAAGTCAGACAATGAGCTTACTTACTAGATTGTCAGTTTATTATAAAATAGTACAATCCAGGAAGAGATGCACAGGGCAAGGTGTGGGGACTGGAGTGTGGCTCTCTGCGTGGGTCCCTCTCCCAGAACCTCTATGTGTTCTGCAACCAGGCTCTCTAAACCCTATGGTTCAGGGCTTTTCAGTGAAAGATTCATAACAAAGGCATGATTGATTAAATCATTAGCCATTGGTGACTGATCTCAATCTCCAGCCCCTTGCCTCCCAGGAGGCTGGGCCAGGGAAGCAGGGAGGCAGAAATGTCCAACCATTTAATTAGTGGTTGATTCCCCTGGCAACCAGCCCACATTGCTGGTTATAGGAGTTAACTCATCAGCATAAACTCAGGTGTAGTGGAAAGGGGCTCGTTATAAATAACAAAAGACACATCTTTCACCTTTTTCATTCTTATCACTTAGGAAGTTCCAGGGGTTTTAGGAGCTCTGTGCCAGGAATGGGGGTGAACACCAAATTTGTATTTTCTTCATACACATCACAGTTTCACAACTAAATATATTAAAACTGTTATTTCAGCATATAACCAATGAAGAAGATTTTACATTCTTTCTTCATGAAAAGTTGTCAAAATCAGGTGTATATTTTATATTTACAGCACAACTAAATTCAAACTAGCCACATTTCATGCCGGTTTATTTGGGAAGTGAATCCAAAGAGTTGTAATGAGGGAAAAGGTAGAATTACAGAAGAGGAGACAAAGATGTGTTACCAAGTTGATCACCTCTACAGGCGACTGGTTTTTGACCCCATAGAACTTTCTGAAAAGTCTTATTAAATATGTGTAAAAACTGTCTATCGCTCTTTGAACAGGTGGTCTCACCTCCCTACCTGCTCTGCTCTTCTGTGTTGCCCATTCCTGTGGGCCAAGCAGGTTCCAATTGGGGTCTCTTGCAGCAGCATCTTGAATTCACACCACAGCCCCCAGGCAGGAAGTGAGTAGGAATATGGTGCAGGCCCTATGTGGTGCTGTCAGGGAGCATCTGAGGGAAGGTAGAGCCAGCCAAGTGAAAGAAAACAGTTGCTGCAGCAGTGGTTGGAGTAGGGGTGGAACTAAGAGGCTCTGAGTGGCACAGAGAATGCCACTCAGTATTCTATAAACTAGGTAATGCCAATCACTGGGGAAGTTAAAAATGTTCTTAAAAATAACTTTTGTGGACCTGGCTGGTTGGCTTAGTGGTAGAGCATTGGTCGGTGTGTGGATGTTCTGGGTTTGATTTATGGTCAGGGCACACAGGAGAAATGGTCATTGCTTTTCTCCCCTCTCCCCTTCCCTATTTTTTCTCTCCCCCTCCTATAGCCATGGCTTCATTGGTTTGAGAACATTGACTCCATGCACTGAGGATAGCTCCATGGAGCCTCTGCCTCAGGCACTAAAAATAGCTCAGTTGCAAGCATGGTCTAAGATGGGCAGAGCATCAGCTCCAGACAGGGGTTGCCAGGTGGATTCTGGTTAGGTGCATATGGGAGTCTGTCTTTCTGTCTCCCCTCCTCTCACTTGGAAAAAAGAAAGAAAAAAACTAACTGTTGTCAATTCAAAATTGTGCCGCATGACTTGTTACTTCTAATATATACTACAGTATATTGTGGTACTTTCAAGCGAGAGCTACAGCATAGAGCATTAAAAATGTTTATTTGTCCAAGGAACACTTTTGATGATTTGTATCTTGTAAGACTAGTGTTATCATGTATCACATTTTCAGAAGGTTGCTGTACATCTTAGCTATTCAGAGTTTGTCCCATGGCCCAGAAGTCTCAGCATGCACCATGTACATTGCCTAATGCCACTGGGAACATACAAGGGAGAATGAGAATTTATCAACATAAGAGCCATACTGGGAAGCCTTTTAGAATGCTGAATCCCATGCCCACCTCACTCAATGAGCGAGAATCTGGTTTTTAACCACCCCCAGAGATTCATAAGCACACTAAAGTTTCAAAAGCACTACAATGATTTACTCTATTAAATTGTTTAAGTCTCTCGTGTGATCAGTATTTCACTGTATTCAATAGGTTTATTTATAAAACTGAATCATAACGTGGGTGTTCAATCAAATGTACCACAGAAGAACCCACTATTTATAACAGTGTTTCACAAATTATTTATTAGGTATTGGACTTAATTTTTCAAATACAGATTTCTGAGGCCCCATCCCATACCTATCCAAATTAGTAATTTCTGAGGAAATTCAGGACCCTGAATTTTAAAAAGGCTACTGACACAATTATTAAACCCATTCAAGTTTAAGTACCACAATTCAAAGGGATGCAACTGTGAAATCTATTATATAAAGCCTCCTTTTAAAGGCTGAATATAACACTATAAACAGCATTCTGATGATCTTGTATATGAATATAGAATTTTAGTGTATTCATGCTTCCCTTATTTGTATACTTACTTATCTAATTTATTTATTTACTAATCTAATCTTTTTTGAGTGTCTACTATGTGTAAGATTCTGCTTAGGGGTAGAAAATTCATGATAAAATAAGGTAATATCTTCTGTCTAAAAATGCTTAGTCTGGATGACAGAACATAGATTATCATTCAGCTTGATGAGGGTCAAATGACATCATGTAGGATATACTTTGAGAGCCAAGAGGAGGACATCCCAGCTATTACTATGGGTGGTTTCTTTTAGGGAGGAAGAAGACTAGATCTGTTTTTAAAATGACACATAAGAAATAGTTAGATCAGATCACCTTAATAAACTCTGCCGGATAATATATTTCCTAGACATAAATTTTTAATGATTCATTGATAATATGAAAATGAAATTAATGACCAAGTCATTATTTTCAAGGTATTAAATATATATATTTCCTTTCCCTTCCCAAACATATGATCCTTAAGTTAATGAGTTTTCTATTTTCTTATGTTCTTAGTCGCATTTAGTAGGCAATGTAAATAAATGGTGGAATTGTCCAGCTGACCCAAGGAATATTTCTACAATATGTAATAGAGTAATTTCATCTTAGTGAAGGAGAAGCAAGCTATTGATCTGACCTGATTCTTTTCCTTTTTGAGGTGGGGATAGTTGTAGCCTGCTCATAATTGCCCACCTAGTACATCAAAAAGAATCTTTTTCTTTTCTTTTTTTTTTTTTTTTTGTATTTTTCCGAAGCTGGAAACGGGGAGGCAGTCAGACAGACTCCGCATGCGCCTGACCGGGATCCACCCGGCATGCCCACCAGGGGGCGATGCTCTGTCCATCTTGGGGCATCGCTCTGCTGCAATCAGAGCCATTCTAGCACCTGAGGTAGAGGCCACAGAGCCATCCTCAGCGCCCGGGCAAACTTTGCTCCAGTGGAGCCTTGGCTGCGGGAGGGGAAGAGAGAGACAGAGAGGAAGGAGAGGGGGAGGGGTGGAGAAGCAGATGGGCGCTTCTCCTGTGTGCCCTGGCAGGGAATTGAACCCGGGACTCCTGCACACCAGGCTGACGCTCTACCACTGAGCCAACCGGTCAGGGCTCAAAAAGAATCTTAAATGAATGATCTTTAAGTTACCTTAGACTTTGAGTGATTGAAGTGCCTTCCTTATCAAGTAAAGGTCACCTACATGGAATTGCTAGAGAATCAAGCTGAACAACTGGAAGCACTGTGGGGCATCATTATCAAGTCTGAGTTCCACACAGGTCTCTTGGGAGGAAGAACATTCTTGATGAATTAATTAAAGAGGTAAACTTGTCTATGAATTCTTAGAGCAAAACCTGTCTTAAAAGGTTTTTAAGACAAGGTTTTAAGTTTTCTTATTTATTTATTTATTTATTTATTTATTATTTTTGCTTGTTAACATGGTGGACAGATATTTGTGGAATGTTTACCCTTTGTGATATATTTTTTCTGTAGCATTTTGCACTGCTTGGCACTCGGTGTGATCTCAGCACTATTGGCCAGTGTATTGTAACACTAAGAAGCTTTCATATAGAAATAAATTAACCAAATATAATACAATATAAAAGAAAACATTTCTTTTTTTTAAATTCTGAGAAATCTCTTCCGCTCTCCTGGAAAGATCCTGAATATTTCCCCCCTTTATTAAATACCCCTCCTCCCATTAAATGAACCTCAATAAAGGAAGCAAATTCCACTAAAGGGGGCTGCTCTGTCGGGGGGGGGTAGCCCACTCTCTGTCTCACTACTTCACTAATGAACTCATTTTTATCTTAAACCCTAAAAGAACAAATTTAAATAAATCTTAAAAATATATAGAACTAAAGTGAACACAAAAACATGTACGTCGTGGAGACGACATTGGCCCCTGTCCCGGCTCCGTGAGCTTCAGTCATGTCACGTTCTGTAGCAGCGAGGACTGACATGTCCAGTAGGTACAAGGGCCCTGCCCAGAGTCCACACCCCTTTAGGGGGCCAAGAAAATGTCCTAATTTCTTTTAAAATAAGAAGAAAACAAAACTAAACTTTTAGGTCAGGGGAAATATTTAAACATATAATATTAATTCATGAATCGTTATCCCAATGCAGGAGGAGGAGGTGTTTGACGTGGACCTTCAAGGACAAACTGATGATTACGGGCACAGAGAGATAGCATTGCAACAAGTGGGTGAGGAGACATTCGGGCAGAGTGGACGGTGTGACAAGAGACCTAGAATGTGCTAGCACATGATATGGTTACAAAATAACAGTCCAGTGTGGCTACAGGGCTGGCGTGTGTTGGGTGGCAGAGGAGGAGTTGAGTTTAAGAAGGGGGCTAACTGGTAGACATCCTTTTACTCTGACTCTAGGGGAGACTTTATTGAAAATCTCTCCTTAGAAGTACCTTTGCCCCAGGAAACTCACCGCACAAAGCTGACATGATAATGTAGATGCCGATGGGTAGCAGCAGTAGTATGGCAGTTTTCCATGGCTGCTGGAACTAACTACCAATGTTTCTGTAGGCTCTAGGGAAGAACTGTTTTCTTGCCTTTTCCAAGTTGTGTAAGCTGTTCCCATTCCTTGGATCACATGCCCTCCTTTTACCTTCAAAACCAGCTATGGCTGGTCCAGACTTTCTCACATTGTATCTCTAATGCTTGTATCTTTTCTGCCTCTCTTTTCTCTACTTACAAGGCTTCTTGGGATGACATTGGGTCTACCCAGATCTTCCAAGATAATCTCCCCATCACAGCGTCAGCTGATTAGCCACTGTAATTCTACCTACATTCTCAGTTCCCCCTCTCTATGTGATAGACATATTCCTGGGTTTTGGGGAATAGGGTGTGGACACCACTGGGGGAAAGAGTTTTTTTTTCTTTTTAATGTAGATGCAGCTTCTTGGGGCTGATCACCTACTCTATACAACGAGATAGTAAAATAGAGACTTTAGGCTAACAACATATTCTATCATTTGAAAAAGTTAAAGCATAGTTCATTTTAGGATTTATTGTAGAGCAGAGATGGGTGACTAGAATTTCTTGTTAATGGAGAGCTGGAGCATATCTTGAGAACTGTCTTTAAAAAAGATGTTTCAGCATCTTTAGAACTCCTCTCAGTCATCTCTGGAAGAGCTTACACCAAGTCACTGAGTGATACCCATGGACACAAGCATAGGCTTTAGTAACAAAATTATTGGTACACTCTTCTCTCTTTTCCTCTTTTGTCATCCCTGTTTTCTTCTGTTATGTCCTTTTTACATGAGTATTTCACTCTGTCTCCTTTTTTTTTTCTGCAGTACTTGAGTTCTGGCTAAGAAAGAATTTAGAGCCAAGACTCACATACAAACAAAAGTTTATTTAGAAAGTTGCAGAGGTAGAAGAAGTGAAATGTGGAAAAATGAGCTGAGCTGCATGGGCTCAGGAAATAAGTTACTGAGGCAAAATAAGGGTCCTTGGAGCTTGGGGAAGGAAAGTGAGAATATATGAGGCTAGGGTTAGGAGAGAGGAAAAGGCTGCGTCATGCTTAAGGGAGAGCAAGAGCTGAGGAAGGAAGGGGGTGGGGAAAGAAACCGGTGGGGGAAAGCAGGGGCATGCTGGAGAGAGCAAGCTGCCTTGTTCTGCCTATATCTTATTCTAACATTGGCCTCCTGCACTCTTGTAGGAAACTTTTTACCCAAAGACCTAGGTAGAGGGGATTAGAAGTGACCATGACTGAGAGAATGTCATTTTCAGAATCATCTTTTAAAAGGCAAATCCCACTCTTCATGGGAAGTTACTATTTAGATATAAGTAGTAGGAGTATCCAGCATCAGAATTAATGCATCAATCTATTTATATCTCTATATTTCAGAACACCTACCTTATAAATCCTTACATGGCTAAGAGAATGCAGCTAGGTGACTACCTGTGACTATTTATCATCTTCCCACCCCCTGACAATGACTAAATTGCAGCTTCTTGGGGCTGATCACCTACTCTATACCCCAAACAAAGGTGGTAGAGGCAGAGGGAATGGATTGTGGCAGCATCCCATCAGTGATATCAGAGGATATATGGGACCTGACATAACTTGTTGATTTGGGGAACATGACTCATGCAGCCTCAGTTTCTAAAAAAGCTGGACTGCACTGTAAATGATAACCGAGGTTGTTACCTCTTAGGGCCATCTCTAACTTGCCAGGCATCTATAGCCCATAGGACCAGATATGTTGACTCAGCACTTGACATATCTTTGCTGTTTAGAAGAAATACTATGACATGAATAGTTCTAGTGTTGACAGTCAAATGAGAGTCACTGAATTGTCAATAACATGCCTATTTTAGAGTCCCATCATTTATTCCTGCTTATAAGTGCTACTGTGACAAGAGGATTCAAGCAACCCTGGCCAGATAGCTCAGTTGACTACACCAAGGTTGCAAGTTTGATCCTTGGTCAGGGCGCATACAAATAACCAATGAATACATAAATAAGTGGAACAACAAATCTCTCTCTGTGTCTCTACCGCTCTGTCTCTTTATTTTTGTCTCTCCTTCCCTCTTTCTCTCTTTCTAAAATCAATAATAACAGCAAGGAGGACTCATGGCATTGAAAGTTCATGGGCTTTTCTAACCTTAGGAGTTTGCTATGTTTTTGAAAAGGGGATTAAAATTTCCTTTAATAAAGCACTTTGGAATATTAATCACCATGGCACCTATACAACAGAGAAACATCCTCTCAGCACTCAAAAGAGGGAAGAAAAATGTTTATATATGAAAATGCATGCCTAGATTTTAGGTCCATTAAGAATAATCACTGATGATTACAACTAAATTTTTCTCCAATAAGTTCTCTCTTGCCCTTCTTTCATCTAAGTTAGATACCTAATGCAACAGTTTCTAATAAAGTAAAATTATTGAGTCACACATCCCTAATGATATGTTACCAGAAAACATGGAATTTGATTGCAGCATTTCTGGATTGGATTCCAAAGCTACCCAAACTAATGTTTGGTAGCTACCTTACTCAGTGTACCTTTCCAACTTGATTTACTTCCGCTACATTATCAAATTCCTGGTGCTGGCAAGTTGACTATCTTTCCCAAGCACCTCTTGGGCTTTCCTTCTCTCTTTCTCTTTCTTTCTTTCTTTCTCTTTCTTTCTCTCTCCCTTCCTTCCTTCCTTCCTTCCTTCCTTCCTTCCTTCCTTCCTTCCTTCCTTCCTTCCTTCCTTCCTTCCTTCCTTTTTCAGAGACAGAGAGAGAGTCAGAGAGAGGGATAGATAGGGACAGACAGACAGGAACAGAGAGAGATGAGAAGCATCAATCATCAGTTTTTTGTTGCAACACCTTAGTTGTTCATTGATTGCTTTCTCATATGTGCCTTGACCATGGGCCTTCAGCAGACCGAGTAACCCCTTGCTCAAGTCAGTGACCTTGGGTCCAAGCTAGTGAACTTTGCTCAAGTCAGATGAGCCTGCGCTCAAGCTGGCAACCTCGGGGTCTCGAACCTGGGTCCTCCACATCCCAATCCGACATTCTATCCACTGCGCCACCACCTGCTCAGGCCTTTCTTTCTTTCTTTCTTTCTTTCTTTCTTTCTTTCTTTCTTTCTTTCTTTCTCTCTCTCTCTCTCTCTTTCTTTCTTCTTTCCTTCCTTTCTTCAAAAGAAAAAAGAAAATGGTAAAAAGCTTTAATAATAGACTGAATGTATTTTTATAGGCAACCAATTAGCAGGTTAATGAACCATTCAATTTCTTTACTTAAAACTGATATTCAAGAAAGATAAACACAAAATCCACCTCTTATACTGACCGGTCTAACTAAGTACAGCATTAGCATGCTGTGTCCTATGTCAATAAAATGAGTCCTTCTCCATCCAGAGCCCTGGCCCCTGGCATTAAGCTTTGAAAACTCATTGTGCTGGCTTATATAATGCATTCTCTCTAGAACACCCTCCTCATTATGTATTTTTCTCTTAGAATACACTGCCTTCAAAATCAGCACAGATCTCACCATGAAGCCATTCTTGACCCCATCATCTAGCTCCTGTGAGCAAAACTCAGCGGAAATTGTAACACTTAACATTGAGTCTCTCTTTTCACAGGTACCCACCCACATCCTGTGGATGTCTGGGACTGCAGACTGTTGGTCCACAGTATTAACCTTTCCCACAGATGTTTTGAGACATCCATTCAGTATTTAGAATTAGAATAACTTAAAAATCTGAATGTCTGGACCCTTGAAATATTGTAACAGCTGACAACATTGAGCCTATATTTAAAGTGGCAACACTTTGCTGGAACTAAATGGTAGCATCCTCTGTTCATAGAAGTAGATTCTTTAGTTTATAAAAGCCACCCATTTCCTTTTAATAGTATTCAGCAAGCTTCACTCATGTATATTCTTTTGTTATTATCTCTCTAAGAACTCTGCTATAACCCACAGAAAGGCTTTTATCCTTCTCTCCTTACCTCTTGCTCCCCATCTCCTTCCCTCTGCCCCTTCTCCCCTCTTCCTCCTTCAATTATTTTGCCTTTTTACTGTTCACTGTCCACTTATAAACTAGGATAATCCTTTAAAAGGGAAAACAATAAGAATTAAAAAATAAAAGGTTAATATCACTTCATTAGTCAACCCCCCCAATGATTTTCCATTAAATTTAGAGAAGTTCTGTGATAGCCTCCCTTACCTAAGACCCTTTTTACAGTTGCTCATTTATGTGTCAATGACATTGTCTCTCCTCCCCATTGAACATGCTAAGTTGTTCACTCCTTACACATTTGATTTTTTCCAAAACTTTTCTTTCAGTTTTTTTTTTTTTACCTATTTTTTAAATTAAGTGAGAGGTGGGGAGGCAGGGAGGCAGAGTGACAGACTCCCACATGTTATCTGACAGGGATCCACCTGGCGAGTGCCTTACTGCAATGCTCTGCCCATCTGGGCCCGCTGCTCTGTTGCTCGGCAGCCGAGCTACTTTAATGTCTGAGCCATCTTCAGTGCCCAGGGCCAACTTGCTTGAATCATTGGAGCCATAGCTGTGGGAGAAGATGAGAAAGAGAGAGGGAGAGAGAGAGAGAGAGAAGGAGGAGGGGGAAGGGTAGAGAAGCAGATAGTTACTTCTCCTGTGTGCCCTGACCAGAAATTGAACCTGGGACTTTCACACGCCAGGCTGATGCGCTACTGCTGAGCCAATCGGCCAGAGACTTCTTTCAGTTTTAACTGACATAGAAATTACATAAGCACTGTATAAGTGAGGAATACAGAATTAGGTGTTAACTTACATATACTGTGGAATTATCACCACAATAAGTTTAGTTAACATCTATCTTTTTATATATATAAAAAATTAAAAAAAAACTATTTTTTCTTATAATAAAAACCTATAGAATCTACTCTCTTAGCAACTTTTATATATACTATACAACAATGTAAACTATACAGGTTATATTGTGTGTTATATCCCTAGTACCTATTTTTTTTTAATAATTTTATTTTTTTAATGGGGTGACATCAATAAATCAGGATACATATATTCAAAGATAACAAGTCCAGGTTATCTTGTCGTTCAATTATGTTGCATACCCACCACCCAAAGTCAGATTGTCCTCTGTCACCTTCTATCTTGTTTTCTTTGTGCCCCTCCCCACCCCCTATCCCTCTCCCATTCCCCCCTCCCCCCCATAACCACCACACTCTTATCAATGTCTCTTAGTTTCACTATTATGTCCCACCTACGTATGGAATAATACAGTTCCTGTTTTTTTCTGATTTACTTATTTCGCTTCGTATCATGTTATCAAGATCCCACCATTTTGCTGTAAATGTTCCGATGTCATCATTTCTTATGGCTGAGTAGTATTCCATAGTGTATATGTGTCACATCTTCTTTATCCAGTCATCTATTGATGGGCTTTTTGGTTGTTTCCATGTCCTGGCCACTGTGAACAATGCTGCAATAAACATGGGGCTGCATGTGTCTTTACGTATCAATGTTTCTGAGTTTTGGGGATATATACCCAGTAGAGGGATTGCTGGGTCATAAGGTAGTTCTATTTTCAGTTTTTTGAGGAACCACCATACTTTCTTCCATAATGGTTGTACTACTTTACATTCCCACCAACAGTGTATGAGGGTTCCTTTTTCTCCACAGCCTCTCCAACATTTGCTATTACCTGACTTGCTAATAACAGCTAATCGAACAGGTGTGAGGTGGTATCTCATTGCCGTTTTGATTTGCATTTCTCTAATAACTAAAGAAGATGAGCATCTTTTCATATATCTGTTGGCCATTTGTATTTCTTCCTGGGAGAAGTGTCTATTCATATCCTCTTCCCATTTTTTTATTGGATTGTTTGTTTGTTTGTTGTTGAGTTTTATGAGTTCTTTGTATATTTTGGATATTAGGCCCTTATCTGAGCTGTTGTTTGAAAATATCATTTCCCATTTAGTTGGCTTTCTGTTTATTTTGTTATCAGTTTCTCTTGCTGAGCAAAAACTTCTTAGTCTGATGTAGTCCCATTCATTAATTTTTGCCTTCACTTCTCTTGCCATTGGAGTCAAATTCATAAAATGCTCTTTAAAACCCAGGTCCATGAGTTGAGTACCTATGTCTTCTTCTATGTACTTAATTGTTTCAGGTCTTATGTTTAGATCTTTGATCCATTTTGAGTTAATTTTTGTACAGGGGGAAAGACTGTAGTCCAGTTTCATTCTTTTGCATGTGGCTTTCCAGTTTTCCCAGCACCATTTATTGAAGAGGCTTTCTTTTCTCCATTGTGTGTTGTTGGCCCCTTTATCAAAAATTATTTGACTATATATATGTGGTTTTATTTCTGGACTTTCTATTCTGTTCCATTGGTCTGAGTGTCTATTTTTCTGCCAATACCATGCTGTTTTGATTGTCGTGGCCCTATAATAGAGTTTGAAGTCAGGTATTGTTATGCCCCCAGCTTCATTCTTTTTCTTTAGGATTGCTTTGGCTATTCGGGGTTTTTTATAGTTCCATATAAATCTGATGATTTTTTGCTCCATTTCTTTAAAAAACGTCATTGGAAGTTTGATGGGAATTGCATTGAATTTGTATATTGCTTTGGGTAATATAGCCATCTTGATTATATTTATTCTTCCTAGCCAAGAACAAGGTATATTCTTCCATCTCATTATATCTTTTTCAATTTCCCTTAACAATGGTTTATAGTTTTCATTATATAAGTCCTTTACATTCTTTGTTATGTTTATTCCTAAGTATTTTATTTTTTTTGTTGCAATCGTGAAGGGGATTATTCTTTTGAGTTCGTTCTGAATTGTTTCATTGTTGGCATATAGAAAGGCTATTGACTTCTGTATGTTAATTTTGTATCCTGCGACCTTACTGTATTGGCTTATTGTTTCTAGTAGTCTTTTTGTGGATTCTTTGGGGTTTTCGATGTATAGGATCATATCATCTGCAAAAAGTGATACCTTTACTTCTTCTTTTCCGATATGGATGCCTTTTATTTCTTTGTCTTGTCTGATTGCTCTGGCCAGAACCTCTAGTACCACATTAAATAAGAGTGGAGAGAGTGGACAACCCTGTCTTGTTCCTGATTTAAGGGGGAAAGCCTTCAGTTTAGTGCCATTTAATATGATGTTGGCTGATGGTTTATCATATATGGCCTTTATCATGTTGAGATATTTTCCTTCTATACTCATTTTGTTGAGAGTCTTAAACATAAAATTGTGTTGTATTTTATCGAAAGCCTTTTCTGCGTCTATTGATAAGATCATGTGGTTTTTGTTCTTTGTTTTGTTGATATAGTGTATTACATTAACTGTTTTACGTATGTTGAACCATCCTTGAGATTCTGGGATAAATCCCACTTGATCATGATGTATTATTTTTTTAATATGTTGTTGTATTCGATTTGCTAGTATTTTGTTTAGTATTTTAGCATCTGTATTCATTAGAGATATTGGTCTGTAGTTTTCTTTTTTTGTGTTCTCCTTGCCTGGTTTTGGTATGAGGGTTACGTTGGCCTCATAAAATGTGTTTGGAAGTATTGCTTCTTCTTCAATTTTTTGGAAGACTTTGAGTAGAATAGGAACCAAGTCTTCTTTGACTGTTTGATAAAATTCGCTGGTATAGCCGTCAGGGCCTGGACTTTTATTTTTGGGGAGGTTTTTAATGGTTTTTTCTATTTCTTCTCTACTGATAGGTCTGTTTAGGCTTTCTGCTTCTTCTTGACTCAGTCTAGGAAGGTTGTATTGTTCTAGGAATTTATCCATTTCTTCTAGGTTGTTGAATTTAGTGGCATAAAGTTTTTCATAGTATTCTACAATAATTCTTTGTATATCTACGGTGTCCGTGGTGATTTCTCCTCTTTCATTTTGGATTTTGTTTCTATGAGTTCTCTTTTTTCCTTGGTAAGTCTTGCCAAGGGTTTGTCAATTTTGTTGATCTTTTCAAAGAACCAGCTCCTTGTTTTTTAATTTTTTCTATAGTTTTTCTGTTCTCTAATTCATTTATTTCTGCTCTGATTTTTATTATCTCCTTTCTTCGGCTGGTTTTGGGTTGTCTTTGTTCTTCTTTTTCTAGTTCCTTAAGGTGTGAAGTTAAGTGGTTCACTTGGGCTCTCTCTTGTTTGTTCATATATGCCTGAAGTGATATGAACTTCCCTCTTATCACTGCTTTTGCTGCATCCCATAGATTCTGATATGTCGTATTGTCATTCTCATTAGTCTGTATATATCTTTTGATCTCTGCACTTATTTCTTCTTTGACCCATTCATTTTTTAAAAGTATGTTGTTTAGTTTCCACATTTTTGTGGGATTTTTTTCCTCTTTTTTGCAGTTGAATTCTAGTTTCAAGGCTTTATGATCAGAAAATATGCTTGGTACAACTTCAATTTTTCTGAATTTGCTGATGTTGTTTTTGTGGCTCAACATATGGTCAATTCTTGAGAATGATCCATGTACACTGGAGAAAAATGTATACTCAGTCACTTTGGAATGAAATGTCCTGTAGATGTCTATCATATCCAGGTGCTCTAGTGTTTTGTTTAAGGCCACTATGTCTTTGTTGATTCTCTGTTTGGATGACCAATCTAGAGCCGTCAGCGGTGTATTGAGGTCTCCAAGTATGATTGTATTTTTGTCAGTTTTTGTTTTAAGATCAATAAGTAGCTGTCTTATATATTTTGGTGCTCCTTGGTTTGGTGCATATATATTAAGAATTGTTATGTCTTCTTGATTCAGTGTCCCCTTAGCCATTATGAAATGGCCATTTTTGTCTCTGAGTACTTTTCCTGTCTTGTAGTCAGCATTATCCGATATGAGTATTGCTACACCTGCTTTTTTTTGGATGTTATTTGCTTGGAGTATTGTTTTCCAGCCTTTCACTTTGAATTTGTTTTTATCCTTGTTACTTAGATGAGTTTCCTGTAGGCAGCATACAGTTGGATTTTCTTTTTTAATCCATTCTGCTACTCTGTGCCTTTTTATTGGTGAGTTTAATCCGTTTACATTTAGTGTAATTATTGATACTTGTGAGTTCCCTATTGACATTTTATATCTTGCTTTCTGTTAGTTTTGTGTCTTGTTTGATCCTTCTCTTTCGTTTTTCTATCTTTTGTTTTTATTTGGTTGTATTCCATACATCTTTCCTCTGTTGCTATCTTTTTTATCTCATGTGCTTCTGTGGTGGTTTTTTCAATGGTGGTTACCTTTGAGTAATGAAAAGGGTCCCTACCCTGTTCATTGTAGCGAACTATTTTGTGAGTACTTTTGCACTCCATCATCCTTTGCTACTGTTAATCTCCATCTTCTCCCCCTCTTTCTTTTTGTTGTTGTCACAGTTTAAATTTGGTTGTATTGTGTTCTTCTTGGAGCTTTTACTTGTGGCTCTGTTTTTTTTTTGTTCTTTGTATCTGATTGGAGAACCCCCTTTAGTAATTTCTGGAGTGGGGGTTTTCTGATGATAAATTCCCTCATCTTTTCTGTATCTGTGAATGTTTTTATTTCTCCTTCATATTTGAAGGATAGCTTTGATGGGTATAGTATTCGTGGCTGAAAGTTCCTCTCTTTCAGGACTTTAAATATTGGGGTCCACTCTCTTCTAGCTTGTAGAGTTTCTGCTGAGAAATCTGATAATAATCTAATGGGCCTTCCTTTTTATGTTGTATTCTTCTTTTCCCTGGCTGCCTTGAGAATTTTTTCTTTGCTGTTGGTTTGTGTCAATTTTATTATGATATGCCTTGGAGTAGGTTTGTTGGGGTTAAAAAAACTTGGAGTTCTGTTTGCTTCTTGAACTTGAGGCTTTAGTTCTTTCCACAGGCTTGGCAAGTTCTCATCTATTATTTGTTTGAGTATGTTCTCCATTCCATTTTCTCCCTCTTCTCCCTCTGATATACCTATTATTCTTATGTTATTCTTTTTGATAGAGTCAGATAATTCTTGTAGGGCTATCTCATTTTTTTTAATTTTTGAGTCTCTTTCTTCTTCTCTCTGTTGTGCCTCAAGTTGCTTGTCTTCTATTTCACTAATCCTCTCTTCTATCTGACCTGTTCTATTAGCTAAGCTTGTTACTTCGTTTTTCAGCTCGTGAATTGAGTTTTTCATCTCTGTTTGATTTGTTTTTATAGTTTCAATTTCCCTGGACATATATTCTTTGTGTTCATTGAGTTGTTTTCTGAGCTCCCTAAATTGCCTTTCTGTGTTTTCTTGTATATCTCGGAGGATTTTTAGGATTTCTATCTTGAATTCTCTGTCATTTAGATCGAAGGTTTCCAATATATTAAATTTTTTCTCCATAGATTTTTCCTCATCTAGCTGTGTTACCTCTCTTTCTTTTGTATCCATGATATTCGATTTTCTCTTCCTTAATGGCATCTGAGGGTGGTTTTGTTGATAGTATTAATGAGATTTAATAAAGAATAAAAAGTTAAAAAAAATAATAAAAATAAAAAATCGAAAAGAGGTTTTTTTAAAAAAATTAATAATAAAATAAAATAAAATAAAATAAAAATTAAAAAAAAGGAAATTATTTCTCCCCCTTTTTTTTTCCTCTCCTGTCCTCTCCCCTCTTTCTTGAAAAAATCTTGTGGTGGACTGTGAATTATAACAAACAATGCCTGTGATGGAGGGCATGAATTGGGGAAAAGTAATAAAGAGGCAAAAAAAAAAAAAGAAAGAAAGAAAAAAGAAAAAAAAAAGGAAAAAAAAAGAAAAAAGAAAAAAAAGAGCGTCTGTACCCAAAAAAAGCAAATAAGGAAAAAATTTGGGTCAAGAATAAAATGATTTGCTTTTAGGTGTTGGTTGTCTAAGAGTTATGATGAGAGGAATAAGAGGAAAACGGAAAAATGGGGGGACAAATTAAAAAATTACTATTGTATTTAGTGGAACAAGAACTAGATAATATGGAGAGCCAGGGACTGAAGCACTGCTAGTGAGTTAAAAAGGTAAAGTAAAAACCCCCCAAAATGCCACAAACATAGGTTTGAGTCCCAGATAAGATAATTTGTTTGTTATTGAGGTTTGAATGAGAGGAGATGTAAAGGAGAAAGGAAGAAACTAATATAGAGGGGGAAAAGAAAGAGAGAGAGAGAAAAAAAGAGGGAACCACTAAAAGAAGAAAAAAGAAAGGAGAGAGAGAGAGAGAGAGTTAAGGGTTTTGGAGTGCAACCCTCATAGAGAGAAAGGAAGAGAAGAGAAAAGATAATGGGAGATGTAACACTTATGGGTAGTGTAGTTCAAGGAGAGGAGAGAGTAAGACCGGTAGAGAGTTAATCGGCCAAATTGGAGGAGGAAAAAAAAAGTCTCAAGAATGAAGATAAGAGAAACAAACGAACAAATATAATAAAATGGGATAGGTTATAAAGTCTGCAGATTATTCTTGATTTTGAGAGGTTATCTTCTTGCTTTTTCTTTTCTCTCCCTCTTCCTGGTCGGTGACTCTGTACCCTGGGTTCTGCCCCTTTGGCACGCTCAGGTAGAGGTTTGCAGTTGATAAGTCTCTATGGCAATGTCATGTATTGTGCTTTAGTCTCGTTGGGAGTCAAGGCTCATTAGCATTTATAGGCTCCGACAGTGAGAGAGTCCGTGTTCCTGGAGCCTTTCTCCTAGTCTTTCCTTCCTCAATTAGTAGCCTGATAATCCAGCTATGGGGTTGCTGCTGCCTCTGCCTGGATAGTAAGTTGCTCAAAGTGCTGGCAACTCCCCACTCTATTTCCACTCAGCACAGGGCTCTGGGTAAGGCTCAGTCAGTCAAAGCTGCTAGCATAATCAGGCGGGCTTTCCGCCCACTCAAAGACCTCTGGCTCTGCCACTCTGTCCGGTAACACAAGCGGGCGCCCACTTCCGGGGCGCTTGGAGGAAACTCTCACTCACTGTCTGCGACCAGGATATCCGGCCAGCAGTCTCACGCTCTGAGTGAAACCTCCAACCGCAGGGAAAAGTTGCAGCGTTGGAATTGAGTCTCGCTCCGTCCTCGTGCACGGCTTTTGCAAGGCGCTGGGGCGGCTCGAGATTCCGCTTTGGCCCACACAAAGGCCCCTGACTCTGCCCCTCTGTGCGTTAACACGGGCGCGCACTGCCGAGGCACTCGGAGGAATTGCTCACTCCTTATATGCGCGCGCAAACCAGGATATGAGGCCGGCCGCATTTCCCTCTGAGTGAAAGACCCTCCAGCACGGAAAATCTCCACCATTGGAATTAGTTCTCATTCCCTCCCGTGCGTGGCTTTCCCAGGGCGCTGGGGCTGCCCAGAGACTCTGCCCTCGGCCCACAGAAAGGCCTCTGACCCTGCCTCTCCATGGGGCAACATGGGCACCCACTCTCGGGGCCTAGGAAGAAATTCTCACCCACTAACTGCGCACCGACCAGGAGACCGGGTAAAATGGCCGCTCCGCTTGTCTTTCTTTGTTTGGGTTTGGCGCGAGTGTTAACTTGTATTGCCCGGGTTGCCACAGGATCAGATTTTCCTCGGCTTGGATCTTCGTGCCACAGCCTGGTTCGGCCGTTCGTGTCACGGCGGTCTGGATCTATTCACCCCCTTTGCCCGCCTCAGTTTCTATATTCACAGTTACCAGAGAAAGCCACCCTGTTTAGGTTAGTGAGGAAGGAGGAGCATTTCTTACTCCCTATTTCCTTCGGGGTTTGGTTATATATTTAGCCAATTTTTCACTCAATCATACCTTTGGGTGTATTGCGAAGAATCTGGAAGCTCCAAGTATAGGTTTTTCTGTTTCTGGTTGAAGATCTTGTTGAGTTTTGGGGGAGATTTATCGGTATCGCTTCCTACCCCGCCATTACTCTGACGTCATCTCCCTAGTACCTATTTATCTCATAACTGGAGGTTTGTATGTTTGACTACCTTTTTTCTAATCCTCCCTTCCAAACCCTCTCCCTCTGCTCTGATAACCAGGAACCTGATCTATTTTTTAATGAGTTTTTTGATTGTTTGTTTGATTTTAGATTCTGCATATAGATGAGATCATATGGTGTTTGTCTTTTTCTCTTACTTCTCTTACTTAATATAATACAATGTCCTTAAGATCCCTCCATATTGTTGTAAATGGCATGGTTTTCATATTTTCTTTATTCATTCATCTCTTGATGAACACTTAGGTTGTTTCTGTGTCTTGGGCATTGTCAACAATGCTGCAGTGAAGGTGGAGGTGTGGTATCTTTTTGAATAGTGATTTCATTTTTTTTTTTTTTTGGATAAATATCCAGAAGTGGAATTGCTAGATTGTGTGGTCACTCTATTTTTAAATTTTGGAGGAACTTCCATAGCTATTTCCATGTTGGCTGTACCACTTTACATTCCCATAGACAATGCATAAGGGTTCCCTTTCCCCTGCAACCTGTACAGTGTTTGTCGCCTCTTATCTTTGTGATGATGACCATTCCAACAGGTAGGACATGATGGCTCATTGTGCTTTCCATTTGCATTGCTTTAATGATTAGTGATGTGATGGGTTTTCTTCCAAATCTTCTCATGGCTTGTTTGCCCTCATCACTTATGTCTTAGGACTGACCTGACCATCCCCATGCTTCCTCCCCAACTGTATATATTTGCCCCATTGTCCTGGCTTACTTTCTTCTTTCCTTATGCTCTTCTATTTGCTTTTCTACATGATCCTATTTATGTATTTGCATACTTATTTTTCTGTTTCTTTCTACTAAAATATAAACTCCAAGAGGGCAAAAACCTCATCTGTCTTTTCCACAGCTGTTTTCTCAATGCCCACCACAGAGCAAAGCAAACACAGGTGAGGAGTAATTATATAGTCAGGTTACTAAATGTATGTGCCTGCCTCACTCTTGGCCTATGTCATATTACAGACATTTTTGCTTTTTCTTCCCAGTGAGTTTATAAGCCTCTTGTAAGTGAACACCTGTCTGCTAATATTTTTTGAAACACACAAAGTAAAAACCAGTTAGCTTTATATAGATATTTAGTAGACATTTGATAATATGTTTATAGATTGATTCCAGAGTGAATTTAAAAGACCAAGATGAGAAAACGTGTCAATTATATTAGTTTTAAAGCTATCAGATAATAACACCCTTGGCCCATGAATAGTAAACCCAGCTTTCCAATTCTGGTGAAGCTGAATTAACAGACTCATCCTCTTGCCTGAAACAACAATTTAAAAAAATACAGGAAAAAATTATTATTTTTAACTCCTTGAGTAGTGAGTTTTTTTCATGCTTGCTGACCCCCAGGAATGAGGGTTTTTTTTCTTCAAAAAATGAAATTAGTTCCAGTTATAGTTTTATTAACTTAAAATCATGTGTGTTTGATAATCAATTTATGGAAACAAGAAGAACATACATTTGCCTTTTTTAATGTTGCCTTACACATTTTTAAAATAAATCAATCGTACTCTAGATGGTCAGGAGGCATGAGGACATACATGAATGTACATAGTACTCAAAAGGTTAAGTCACTGAAAATTAAGCAACTAAGGACAAAGATTCCTGATGGATGGGAAACAAACAGGTATGGTTGTGTCAGCTTCCTGCACAAATAGATGCATGAAAAGATGCTCAAGGAACTAGTCATTAGGGAAACAAAAATTAAAACCATCATGAAATACCACCACATACCTATCAGAATCATTTAAATGATCATACCAAATGTTGACTTTGATACAGAGAAGCAGGGAGTGCTAATTGGAATGCATAACAACAGAACCATTTTAGAAAACAGTTTGGCAGTTTTTAAAAAAAATAAAGTAAAACATTCAAGAGAAATTGGAATTCTTGTACATTGCTGGTGGGAATATAAACGGTATCACCTCTGTGGAAAACAGTACAGTGGTTCCCTCCAAAACTCTAACGTAGAATTACCAAATGATTCAATTCTACTTCTGGATATATACTTCAAGACTTGAAAGCGTGGAATCAAACAGACTTGTGCACATCAATGTTAACAGCAGTATTCTTCACAATAGCCAAAAGTAGAAACAACCCAAATGTATAAGCAGATGAATGGATAAATAAAATGTGATATATGAAGTTTCATCACATGCTGCAACATGGATAAACCTTGAAGAATTATGTTAAGTGAAAGAAACCAGACACAAAAGGACAAATATTGTGTGATTCTATTTATATGATATACCGAGAGGAGTCAAATTCATAAAGAAAGAAGTAGAATGGTAGTTGCCACAGGCTGGGCATGTAGGGAGGAATAGGAGGTATTTTTGATGGATGCAGAGTTTTTGTTCTGAGAAGGTAAGGATGTTCTGGAGATAGGGGGTGGTAATAACTGCTGAACAAGAGTGTACTTAATGACACAAAACCGCGTACACTTAAAAGTGGTTAAAATGCTCAATTTTATGTTATCTATATTTTACCACAGAAAGGGTTAAACATTCACTTACAATATAATCTAGCCACTTCACTCCTAGGTTTTTACCAAAGAGAAAAAAAACTTAGATCTATACAAAGACTTGAGCATGAATGTTAATGGTAGTCTTATTTGCAATAGACAAATCTGAGACAATCTAAATATTCATCAATAGCTAAATAGGTATATATATATTATATATATAGTACTTATCAATAAAAATTAATGAACTAGTAAAGCACACATTAGCATTTATGAATTTAAAATAATTATGCTCAGTGAAAAAAATAAGAAAACTTTAGAAAATGCAATAGAATATATATGACAAAAAGCAGATCAATGATAGCTTACAAATTTGGGGGGTGAAGTAGGGAAAGTGGGTGACAGCAAGATAAGCTCAGTGGAAGGTTTCCAATGAGCCACTAGGGAACTTTTGGAGATGATAGATATCTTAATTAACTTGATTGTGGAGATTTTCTAGTAGATATATATTAATGTCAAAACTCATCAAATCAAACACTTTAAATAAGTATAGTTTATTGTATATCAGTCATACCAAATAAAGGAAGTTAAATATATAGTAAGTCTAACGTAATAGTAATTTGACAACATCTGTGTGTGTAGGTTGTCCTTCTAATCCAGAAGCCATTGTTATTTATGAAGGGTGCAAGCCAGGATCTGACTCACAGTTACAGTAATTTGATAAAATGGATCCTTGAAATCATTGACTTTAAGAGATGAAATGTATTTAGTGTCCATGTATTTTAATGAAAATTAACGATAATGATTTGGAATTTAATGGATTCCTTGCAGTCTTATTGAAACTTAATAGAAAATGATATAGTATAATTTGAAATCAATTTAAATTATCCAACTGAATAATTAATTTGTCTGTCATAAAATTGTCTAACATCTATTATTTAGAATCAAATGTTCAGAATCTGAGTTACCAAAAACTCTAGCTTTCTGGAAGTGTAATGTTAAAGCACCCTTCTCTTTTGGTGCTCTTTGGACAATTTTTGAAGCAGAATAAAGAAGAGACTCTATGTTGTGCTTATTGAAAAATATGCTTGTAGTAAAAACTACCTTATTTTGTATGACACTAGTATAAGGTATAGCCATAAATATGATCCCATTATTCCTTAGGTACAAAAAAACTGTGAAATGTATACCAAAGTCCTCATTTTATAGATTTAAAATTTTCAATATTTTCCCATTAAACCCAGAATAAAAGAACATCAATTACTTCATCCAGGGCTTTTCCCCCCAATTTTTTATACTCTGGAATGTTTGCCTTCTTTAGCTTCCTTCAAAATGCTA
Source organism: Saccopteryx bilineata (assembly GCF_036850765.1). NCBI lineage: Eukaryota > Metazoa > Chordata > Mammalia > Chiroptera > Emballonuridae > Saccopteryx > Saccopteryx bilineata. The sequence continues at coordinate 54,006,405 of NC_089499.1, read as the reverse complement.
AGTTCCTTCCCACCTAATATTCCCAGGATGCTTTTCCCTTGATGTAGTTTGGATGTTACTTTCATGTCCTCAGACTGACCTTCCTTAAATTCAATCAAAATCTGCACCCTCTTTTTAAAAATTTATTATTATTATTATTATTATTTAGAGAGAGAAGAAATGACAGACAGGGACAGACAGACAGGAAGGGAGAGAGGTGAGACACATCAACTTGTTGTTGCAGCACTTTAGTTGTTTATTGATTGCTTTCTCAAACGTGCCTTGACGGGGTGAGGGTGGGGGTTCCAGTTGAACCAGTGACCCCTTGCTCAAGCCAGTGACCTTGAATTCAAGCCAGTGACCTTGGGCTTCAAGCCAGTGACCTTAAGTCTCAAGCCAAGGGCCATAGGGTCATGTCAATGATCCCACGTTCAAGCTGGCAACCCCATACTCAAGCTGGATGAGCCCATGCTCAAGCTGGCAGACTTGGGGTTTTGAACCTGGGTTCTCAGCATCCCAAATCAATCTTCTGCACCACTGCCTGGTTAGGCAAATCTGCACCCTCTTTTAGAATATGACTCCAAATACATTTTCTTTATATATTGCAAATATTATATGATAATTATGCATTGATATGTTAATATTAACATATTACTCTATAACTTCATTTGTTTAATGTCTGCCTTCCCAATAAACCATATGCTTTGTAGCTATTTTGTTCAAAAATTTATCCCTAGAATGTAGCACAATGGCTAACAAAAACAGGCATGTAGTAAATATGTTAAAAATAAATGAATCAATCAAACTAAGACATAGAGAAATACATGACTTGGCCAAGGAATCTTAAGAATACTAGCACATTCGTTTGACTTGTGCCCTCTCCATTAACCTACCTAACCTCTAACATTGATCCAGGTCTTGATAGAAATGGTAATCAATGCTTCTATGTCTAAGGGAAGGATTTGCAGATGAATATTACATTTGAAGTGTGTGATCTTCTAAAATATGTAAAAGACATCTCATGTAGATATCAGTGCTATGGGAGTTAATTTGGTAAGCCAGCTTGTGGGACAATATGTTCTTATACTTTAAATGATGATTTTGCTGTCTAAAATGTATGTAGGCCTTCTGCTAAAGAGAAATGTAGAATCAATACTTCATCCCAAAACTCATGACTAATTAAGTAGCTGTGGGAAAATGTGGCTTTCAGCCAAAATTGTGCTTATATGCTCTGGAATTCATCCTATGAGTTATTTGGATAGATATGAGTAGTAGAGATAGGTAACTCTATGATATTTCATTTCAATTTTGTACAGTATGAGGCCTAAGGGAGATAATAGATACAAAACATTTAGAAGAGTAAGAACCTAGTAAGTACTCAATAAATGTTAATTATTATTATTAATATTGTGCTTAGGAGAAAGTTAGAAATATTTTGTGGTTATGCTTAGGCACCATTTATCGGATGTGTGATTTGAATCTTTCATCTAATAGTGATGTTTGATTTGATTATATATACCTTGTTTCACTCTAGGCTGAAGAACCATACAATAAGATATAGGAACTGGCCAAGGCTAGGCTAATGGAAAGATTTTCCTCTGGGTAAGATTATATCAGCTTCCTTGAATGATATCATTCTACCATTGCCATTTGTTTTTACATTGGGCTCATTACCCAAATCACTTGGGGAACATTTTTTGGGGAAAAAGTTTCTCTGACCCCATCTCCATGGCAAAGAACTAACCAATGAAGATCTTATGGAACTAGAGCAGTAGATGGTAGCATTTAGGAAGGAAAACGAGGACCCAGAATATTCATAATTAAAAAAGTTTTCTATAAAAGCGTTAGCTGTTGCTTTTTGTCTCACTAAAGCAGAAATGGCAAAGTTAAAGGAGGAAGATCCTGATACAGAGAGGTTCACCAAAGTTTACCATATAGTTACCGAAGGTCTGAGATACTACAGGGCTGTTTATGATGAGAAAAAGAAAAGCTCTATGCAAACCTCTTTTGAAACCTACTTTAAGAAACTGACTCCAGCAGCAGAATCAAACCTTGACTCTCTAACACCAGTCCCATCCTCTCCAACAAGTCCATCTCTGCATCATCCAAGATTTTTAAGGTTATATTTCAAAATGTTTAAGTATTTATATGCACAGAAAGGTAAAAAATAAGTACTATGTTAAGACAAACGTCTAAGTTGCATTTACCTGGTGAGTGTACCTGTTCCAACATACTTACAAGTTCATCTTGAGAACAAACCTACAAAATCAATCTCATTCTTAGCCCAGGAACTGCCTGTAGTCCATTGTGCCCACAGAGCCCATTGTGCCCCTAGCCCTCCAGACTCAATTTCTTTACCATTTGGGAGGAATCTCCCCAAGGCACTGCTCCTCCAGTGTTGTGGGAAGGTGCTTCTGCCCTTCCCCTTTAGGTCATATGCAGTGGAAGCCAGAATGGCAACAATAGAGGCCTGTCAGTCTAATCTAGAAGAAGGATCTGATTGGTTAGTGGGAGGAACCAACACATGCTCTCAAAATTTTAAAGAAATTGATTGGTTAGTTTAAGGAAAGTTGGTCCTTCCCAGACTGAAAATATAAACACAGGCTTATCAAAAGCTCTGTCTCTCATCCTGCTGAGAAACAGCTTGCCTGGCTTGTTTGTCCTCAGGGTCTCCAGTCAGCAGCCATGCTGTGTAGGCTGCAGGCACTGAATAGTGCTGGGACTGGACCAAGCTTTGATAGGGGCAAAACCATGGCACAGAAGAATATCTGGGCTTTGGTCTTTATACTGGGCTTAATGAAGACAAGACTGGACTTTTTTCTTGGTGGAACAGACAGAAATGAGACATTTAATACCTATAAGCATCCTTCTATTTCAACCGCAGATAAATCTTACAATACCAGACTAAGCTTCTCCAAATGTGGGTAATTTGAAATTCCTTTCTCTTGACACTACAACTGAACCACATCAGAACCAGTATCAGTTACATTAAGGGTAGGAAAAGTATGAAAAGCAGAGAAAAAAATATGGAATAGAAAGTATCATTTTAAGGCCTGTACAAATAGCTGCTTAAAGAGGCTGCTACCTGCAGAAAACAGCCCAAATGACATTTTTTATTTTAGATATAATTTAAAAGGAAATATTAGACTAAAACAATAACCTTCCTTTTCATGAGTCTATAGACATGTGAAAGTGAGGAAGTGTCAAGGATGTGGGGACATCCCAGAGTCAAGGCCCAGAGTGGCCTTCTTCATTCCCTTGCCTTCTAAATATTCATTGGTCTGTTTATTTAGCCCACCTAAGAAATATATGCGCCTTAAGCTTGCATTGGTATTTGTCTGTTTGCTAACCTTTTATTGAGCCTATACTATGTGCCTGGCTCTGTTGCTAAAATTATGATATTGTAGGGAAGGAAATTTTTTATTCTATGCTTCTGAGCTTTTAACTGAGTTCCCTGCAACAAGGAGTAAAAAGCAGAAATTTGTTAACATGGACACCTCGTGTATGAATGGGTAATATCCAGGACAAGTGAGTAACTCTCAGAGAGGTGACTACAATTCAGGCTGAAATACTCTCTTAATAGGGAAAGGGGAGAATGCATGTTGGCCTCATAAGGGATAGTAAAAAAATTTTAAAACAGTGAATGAGCTATTAGAAGAATAGACGGGAAGTATGGTAGTTTGTGACAAAGCTGTCTGGTTGTGGTGTCTACTTCCAGTCTCCTCTCCTCAGTGATGAAACTCCTGGAGAGATTTATGACAGCTGAGTTCCTGGTGGAGGATTTATCTTTAAATAGACAAGGGGAATTCAAAGAAAGCCTTTCCTTGCATTTGCTGTTTTTCAAGTGACTACAGCTTAAAATATACTAAAGTGACATATTTTAGAGTGGTGTGTCCTCAACTCCTACAGTCATATTTTGAGTTGGCATGTTCTGCTACCCTTCAACTTGCATCATTTTGTTTATCCTTGACAACACATGATAATTTTTTTATTACTCCATTTTGCAGATGAGGAGACAGACTGAGAAAGATGAATTCATTTGTCCAAGGTCAGGGAGCCAGAGAAGGACAGACCTGGGCCATAAATCTAGGTCTGTCCAACTCCAAACCAATTGCTCATCTACCTCCTGCTATAGAGGTTATTGTATTATGATTTATAGATTGTGTAATAAATATCCTCGAAAGGGGAGATAAAGAAGAGGCTGAAAAGTGCATTGTGGCCACTGGCTGGGAGTAGGCTAGGGAAGAAAAGGAAAGAGTGAGAAACATACTATAGCAAGACGGCATTAAAATGCAATTTCCAAGACTGATTTTATTTATGGGAATGAATTTATTTTACTTCCATTGTGGGGTGAGAATGTGCCTCCTGTTGTTTGATAATGGCCTGGATGGAAATTTGGAAAATGGGAAGAGCCCTGGAGGTCAGAATCTTCAGAATAGCACCCAGACGGCCAAGGTTACAGGTAATCTCTAATTTGCACATCAAAGTCATTTAAAGTACTATCAGCTGGGAGGAGGGAGAAGGTACTGCATAATCCAATTAGAGTTCAATGAAGAGCTAATTGAACTATAAAAAAGATACTTTATTTGAGTGATTTTTTTTTTCTGTAAAATCTTATATACTTTAATTTCACTGAATGGCTAGAAAGGGTTCCTTATTTATTAAATAATGCCCTTTCTAAGGACATTAGATCAAACACCATTTTCTTTGTTAATGCCCCACAATTTTTTTAATTTAAATCACTGTTCTAAAGACTTTGGAACATCTTTATTGCTTTTTAGTACAGTGAATAACAGTGTGCTAAACTCAGGTTGTGCATAGAATTCAGGCAAATCATGCACTGTGTTTCAGATTGTTCTGTCTACACAATGAGTCTGACTCTAGTGGTTCCTGAAATTTAAGGAACAAAGAGAGAATGAAAGAATAAGTGGTCTGTCGTGAGTCTTAGATTTCTCTACCTATGACACATTCTAAACCATGTCCCCTGAGTTTTCTGAAATGAAGATGGCATGCCAGCATGGCATGAATGTCTTAGAGTGTTGGAATATTAATGTTTCTAATGTGCTTTGCCAAGCACCCAAGAATACCTCTGACCTTTGGTGAATTCCTTAGAAATATACTGCTTGCAAAAATTAAGGGGTATTTTATTACTTCATATTCATTTTGAAATATCCTCTAATTTTTGTGAGCAGTGTATTTAAATATCTGTTTTTGTCCCAAACGAGAAAGAAAGATATGAATGTTTTACAATGTAGTTTACTACCTGACTCAATTCACAGCTGCGAATGGGCTTTCCATACCTTCATTTAGACCCAAGTTATACATCTCAGGTTGGAAGGAACATAGTCTATACACAGCAAAATTATAAAGGAATCAGGATACCAGACTGCCTGGGTTTAGAACCTGGTTTTGTCACTTGCTAGCAAATTAGGGGGAAAAAAAATCTTTAAGCAAATTATTTAACCTGCTCTAGTCTCAGTTTTCTCATCTTAAAAATAGGAATAATGATATGTCCAGCACTTCTTTAAAGATTAAGTTTAAAGTACATAAAGGGTTTAGAAAAATAATACCAGGTCACAGGAGTCCTATATTATCACTAGCTATTACTTTTCTCACCTTAATTAGAACTGAGATGCCTTTCTACAGAGACATAAAATATTTTTCCACACCTCTTGAAGAACTGAAAAAAATTTAAACATACTATGTCTGATGGAACAAAGGAACTAACAAGCATGCGATGTATTTGATATTGTGCTAAATGGCTGCAGGAACAGAAAAAAAATGTATTTGGTACAAATATTTTAATTTCCACAAGAATTGGAACCTGTTGCTGCAGCAACAGCCACACATCTGACTACAGCGAGTTCACAACATAAAGAGGAGAGTCGTCATAGAAACCACAAAAAGGAAATTATGCTCTAAGCAGAATTTCAAGTCTTTAGTTATTAAATAATAAACTGGGACCTAATAAACATGCAAATGTATCTAAACAGAAAATACTCAAGCTCTACTATATTAATTTAACTGAACTCTACTTGCTTTCCATAATAAAGAGTTGGCCACAATTTTTTTAGCTTGGCACTCTTTTTCTTCCTTCAATTAATTATGTCATTTCAGTCAATAAAAAGTAATTAAACTAATAAAAGTTTTATTTTCACATATAGGAATCTCTCTGTTCACTAAAGATAGATTGATATACTGCCCAGAACAGTTTGTTTGTTTGTTTATATTTTAAACTCTCTGAATTGAAGAAAGATCTTTACTTGACCAGCTTTATTCAATAGCCAACAAGGGAGTGTATTAGCACACAGCCTTGCAAGGCTGTCCTAGGAATCTGGATCTTCTCTTTACTCCTGCATACTTGCCATCCTGCAAAGAATTGACAGATCTGCCCAATTCTCTCTTCCCTTTCTTTTGGCAATGATCTCAAACAGATTCTATCAACAGATGGGAGAAAGCAAAAACAAAACTCATTGATTTAGCTCCCGCCTAAGAAAATGCTTGGCTTTGAAGATCAGAGCTCATGGATAGCAAGCGAGGAGAAAATACTCACCTGGTTACAAGGCCTACTATACCCTACCCCGAGTGCCACATGCTTATATATATAATTAACTACCATTAGTCACCATGAGTTGGCACTATTTACAATAAGTCTAGAGACTGCCATGCAATGATAAATTTGTTATAAGCACATTACTCTATATAATCGTCTCAGTGCAAAAGACATGATACAGTTATTATTACTTTACTGAGGAGAAAGCTGAGGCTTAGGAATCTTAATTAATTGCTCAAGAAGATTGTGGACCGATCAAGAAGTCAGTAATTGAGGCCTACACCCTTGTTTTCTTATACTAACACCATGTTCTTAACTTTTATGCCTGTGGTTCTCAAAATTGGGTGCCCAGAAGCTTGCAGAGGCATCTTTTGGGAGGTAGAAATGTATTATTTCAGGCTCTGTCCTGACCCAGACATGCTGATGAGAAGCTCCGGTGGGGCCCCAGCCTTCTGGTTTCAAAGGGTTGTTAGGTAATTCTCGTGCAGGCTAAAATTTGTGGACCACTACTTCATGCTACACTGCCTTATGTTAAAATAGAATAATGTTTTTCTCTTAGTTCAAGTATCAGAAAATGTCTTCATAAACCCAGCTAAACTTGCTAGGTTTTCCTATAAGTCTGAGATTGTGTAGTTTGTCTAGTTCCTTTTTTTTTTTTTTTTTCCTGTATTTTTCTGAAGCCGGAAACCGGGAGAGACAGTCAGACAGACTCCCGCATGCGCCTGACCGGGATCCACCCGGCACGCCCACCAGGGGGCAAGACCAGAGCCACTCTAGCGCCTGGGGCAGAGGCCAAGGAGCCATCCCCAGCGCCCGGGCCATCTATGCTCCAGTGGAACCTCGGCTGCGGGAGGGGAAGAGAGAGACAGAGAGGAAGGAGAGGGGGAGGGGTGGAGAAACAGATGGGCACTTCTCCTATGAGCCCTGGCCGGGAATCAAACCCGGGACTTCTGCACGCCAGGCTGACGCTCTACCATGCCTGGTTCCTTTAAGAAAAAACAAGTTGTGAAGAAAAACTTGGGGAAAACGCAAGACTTTCAAATTTTCCAAATACCTGTCCTGCTGTAGCATCATACTTATGATCCTAACCACATAGGAAGGCAGAAGACAGGGAGAAAATTGGCTTAGTCTTAAATGGAAAAGTTTTTTTTTTTTTTTTTTTTATGTTCTATGACAGGTATTATATGGATTAAGAAACACCATTTATGTCTTCATTTCTTTAATGAAGTGCACTGAAGTAAAAAGTGCCCTTCCTTATCCTGAGCATTTGTGACAGCTCATTCCCTTTCAAGGGATTAGAGCAATGCACATGCTAATAGTTTATAGTGGCATCATTTTGCTTTCAAAGATGACAATATAGCAAATTCGTATTACATGTGGAATATTGGATGTGCCATGATAGAAGAAAGCCAATGACAAACAATCTGCACCTAGGAGGTGTCAACCTACACAAAGTTGAAATTCGGTTTATTGTAATATTGAAAAAATTCTTTGAGAATTCCTAAATAGATTAGACTCTGTTCCACTGACTATGAATTTGATTTGTTATTACAGATCTTTCTTTCATAACTAAGTGGCTCTTGTAAACTGGTTATTTCCTATTACTGATTATTTCCTATTTTGTTCAAAGTTTTGAAATGCTTATGTGGAGCAAAGCATATCCGTTTTTCTCTGGTTCTGTCCATGGCACTTTTAAAACAATGATTTCGCTAAGTTTAAGAATGCCCATCTTGTCCATGTACTGTGTACCCTGTACTAGGCACACAGTGATAGCTTAGTCACTATCTATTGGGTGCAGGGTGATGCTTCCCTTGTTCGTGGTGTTACTCCCTAGCCCACTGTTCTTGGGTTGTTCTCATGAGGCCAGTATATGCTCTCCATGGGCACATTTCAAGACCTCCCTTTTTATAAAACATATTTACTTGAAGTTCAAGTTAAGTGCATCATCTAATATTAGCTGTGGAAGAAAGCTCAAAAATACTCTAGTGCTAGGCTCTCTCAACAAAGCTGAACACTGATGGCTCAACACTTGTCACAGAAACCTCACTGTTTCATGGGGGCGGGGAGCAGGCTTCATGATTGATCTTCTTTTCTGACTCCCTAAAACCTTAAACTTCATGCTTAGTTCTGTTTTCTAGTTAAAAGACTGTCTTGGGACAAGTAGCATGGTTTTCACCAGGCAAATGTTAGACATGCGGACTCTCAGAAACATTTCCAACCCCCAACCCAGAGTCCTCATTTTTAAAAATCTTCAAATGTATGACATAGTCTTTTCTGTTACTGCGACTTTAAGTCTATATTTTTCATCTTGGACGTGATAGTGATTACTTCTAGAAGTTCTAGCTGCATCTGATTTTCTCCCCCAATCTTCCAAGTCTCTACTCAATCATCTTTCTTCTAGGTTCTTGAACCCTCTTCTGAGTACTCTGACATCTTGAACTGTGAGGCTTTCCAATTTGGTTAACGGAGACAAGAACTAATTCTACCTTTGTGAGACTTGCTATTATTTTCTTAAATACTTTGAAGTTGTTTTCTTAATTTTTTCTTTTTTTTTGCCTCAGGAAGTGACCTTTATACTCGTGAACTGAGTGGTCTTCAGCTATTGTATCTACTGAAGTTGGGTGAACACTGTGAAAATCTGAGTCCACTTCCTCTCTTTCTCTTTCCTCTGTCTCAGGAACTTCAGAAGCCTTTTTCCCAGGGCTCAGCTCTGTCCCCTCACTTCCTGTAGCTCCCAGGCTCTGCGTGCACGTTCCCTTGAGTCACAGCTGGGGCCATCACAAGACTGCCCTTATTCATTTTCTCCTTTAACATTCACTGTTCTTTATTGCCTGGTGTGCAAAGTCTTGAAAAAACTTCTTTCAGAAATTGTTTCCAGCTTTTCATTGTTTCAGGTGACAGCATGACTAGCATTATCTAGTGTTTGTTAATATACCTTGGCCAGAGCAGAAAGCAGGCATTTTAAAATTTGAGAAGCTCTGTTCTTCTGGGCAACAGCTCCCCTCACCTCCCTGGTCTGAATATCCTGCTATTGCATTGGTGTTCTCCTGGCATGAGCTCTAGGCCTTTGTGCATCCATTATCTTTTTTAATAAAAGAAACTTAAAGCTATATCACCTCCTTCAGTAGTCCTACAGTTGTTTTTTCAGAATTTAAGTATAAATCTTTGCATTTTATATGTTGATTTGTTGTCTCATTTAGTCCATCATTCAAAGCAGTTAGTATCTAAATAATCCATTATCTTGTTTTAATATTTACTTCCAATTCTATGATATCTGAAAATAGGACAGGCAGCTGACATCATCCAAGTACTGATGAAAACACTGAGCAGAGTGGTTCAGGACACATTCCTCTGAGACCTTCTACCAACATTGATCTGTTAATACCGTGTGTCCGTAAAGTCATGGTGCACTTTTGACCGGTCACAGGAAAGCAACAAAAGACGATAGAAATGTGAAGTCTACAGCAAATAAAAGGAAAACTCTCCCAGTTTCATACCTGTTCAGTGCAACTCGATGTGGACCTCATTTGTTGCCCTACACTCATCCAAATGATAGTGAAGTTCTTGCCACACACAGGTAAGGACGTCTGGTGTAACAGAGTGAATAACGTCTGTGATTCTCTGTTTTAAGTGATTAATGTCATTGATACATTCAATGTACACATGTTGCTTCACATAACTCCAAAAGTAAAAGTCTAAGGGCATCAGATCCAGGGATCGTGGTGGCCATGGCTTGACAGAACCCTTGCCTATCCACCACCAGGGGAATGTTCTATCTAGAAACTCATGAACAGGGCCTATCACCTTATCATGCATCAGGCCACACCACACGTTCACTTTAGGGGTGTTATGTTCATACTCAACATAGGCTTGAGGATGTTCAGCAGCCCATATTCAAACGTTATGGCGATGAACATGTCCACAGATATGGAAGGTCGCCTCACCGCTAAACACAATCTTTTGCAAAAATCTCGCATCATTGTCGATCTCATGAAGCATATTTGTAGCAAACGTGCATCGTGTGGGTCTATCTGCTGGTTTGATAGCATCCAACAGCCGCAATTTGTACCTCGTAAAACAGAGATGTTTCTTTAACACCTTATGAACTGTAGTCTTGCTTAGGTGTAATTGTTGAGCACATGCACACACAGATTTTTTAGGGCTCCTTAGGTAGCTATCCCGTATAGCCTGTACAGACTTGTCACTGACTGATGGCCTACCAGAACAGGGTTTCTCCACCAAACTGCTGGTTTCCTTCAACTGCTTATCCCACCAAGTAATATTATTTCTATGTGGTGGCATTTTGTTATAAACGCTCAGATACTCATGTTGCACTTTGGTCACGGATTCGAATTTAGCGAGCCACAGAACACACTGAACTTTCCTCTGTACTGTCCACATCTTGACTGGCATGGCCATGGGCTGCTTCGCTGTATACACGGTGTTACTGTTGTCATCATCTGCGCATGCGCACATGCTGCCACATCATCCTACAGAAACTGGGAGGGTTTTCCTTTTATTTGGTGCAGATTTCACATTTCTATCATCTTTTGTTGCTTTCCTGTGACTGGTCAAAAGTGCACCACAACTTTACGGACACACTGGATTTTGCATACCATAGTCACTTAACCAAATTACCAGTCTACCTACTAAATGACCATTTAATTTTTGTTTTTTATACAGAAATTGTAGGTTTTTACCAAAAGCCTTAATATTCAGAAATACTTTGTATTTTTCATGCATAAAATTATAGATTGAATGAAACTGCTAATGGTAATTATCTTTCTGGCAGTGAAATGAGAGGTGATGTTTCCTTATTATGGTTATATTTATATTATTTTATAATTATATATATGTTATTATGACTATATATATATATAAAATTGCTTAAGTTGCACTGACTAACACTAAGCCATTTCTGTTGTAAGTTCCCCAAATGTCTCACAGTAGACCTCATCTGGGAAAGGTCACCCACCCAAAAAAAGATTCTGATTTCTTCACCTCTCTTCATTGAATTTACATTAGTATTTATTTTGCCCAGTCCAGTTTTCAGAGTGGTGATGATGATGATGGTGATTACTATTATTTCCTGACAAAATATTTATGAGGCCCTGGCCGGTTGGCTCAGTGGTAGAGTGTCGGCCTGGCGTGTGGGGGACCCTGGTTCGATTCCTGGCCAGGGCACATAGGAGAAGCACCCATTTGCTTCTCCACCCCGCCCCCCTCCTTCTTCTCTGTCTCTCTCTTCCCCTCCCGCAGCCGAGGCTCCATTGGAGCAAAGATGGCCCGGGCGCTGGGGATGGCTCCTTGGCCTCTGCCCCAGGCGCTAGAGTGGCTCTGGTCGCGGCAGAGTGACAGCCGGGAGGGGCAGAGCATCGCCCCTGGTGGGCATGCCGGGTGGATCCCAGTCGGGCGCATGCGGGAGTCTGTCTGACTGTCTGTCCTCGTTTCCAGCTTCAGAAAATACAAAAAAAAAAAAAAAAAATATATATATATATATATATATATATATATATATGAGGTAAAACCAATGGGAGCATTGTATTTCCATTCTGTTGATATTTATTGTTGAGTCATTGTCACAAAGGCCTATTGTTTTCCCCTCTTTCTTATTTTTAGCATGAAAACTCAATTATATACAAATCAGGGAAGTTTTCTAAAAGCTGTTTTTGGATGTGATTGGAACTTCTAAAGCTGTGTGCTAGTGTGGGAAAAGGATGCGATTTTGATGTGTAGCCTTCCTTGTTCATGACCGTGAAATGCTGTAAGGTCGAATCTCATAAATTATGTTAAGGCTCTTAATGCCAGCCCTAATAAGTGGCACAAAATCTCCACAGTGTAATATCAAAGCATATAACTGTACAGCCTAATCAGATGTAGGCAGATAGCCTTCTAAGTACAGTTCCTCCCACTGTGTGATATTTGGCATCTTCTAAGACTTCTTGCTGAATCCTCTACATTTACTTTGAATGTAAGGAGCATCAGTTTCAAGGTTCTTCCTCACCTAGAAGAGAGGCAGAGACTCTTTTCCTTAAGACCATGAGTAGGAAAGGAGAATCAATGAGCACATAGCCAGATTCGACCACAGGAGAGGAGCCCTTTTGGATCACCCTTGCTGTTTTGCACGTGTTCTATCTAGCACACTGCACAGCATTTCAGACATGCTTACATCCTTTGGTTATGGATATAAAAATGTTTCGATCTCATTCTCACCTCTCCACTCCCTTCTGACATTACCCAGCATAGGTCAGCATTACTCTGATGCAGTAGGCACTGGTCCAATGAACTTTTCCCATTTTGTCTGTGGCTTTTTCACATTTGCTCGCTAGACAAAGTAGTGTTTTGCCATCCCACTCAAAATTTCTCATAGGTTAATGTGACCCAAAAATGCTGATTTAACCACATGTCATGGAACTAATATAACATAACATGTGTGCATGCACACACCCACACACACCCACACACACACCTGCATTCATGCACATTGCTGCTAGCAGGGAAACCAACCTTTGCTCATGGTTTTGATCATGTTGTTCATAGTTTTGTTGTAAATTTGCTTTTTTCAGGGAAAAGAGATATAGCACATGAGAGAGATACTCTATCTTCTGGCTCAGGAATCTGTTCTGTACATTTCTTACAATAGAGAAAGTGCTGGTAACTCAAGCAAACTAACCCAAGGGTTTGATGGGAAAATTCTCAAAAAACTGAATCAATTCGCTGTCTGTCCCCTTGCTTTCTGCTGCCCGGCAGCAGATGTGGGAGTGTGTCCTTCGCACTCTTTGTAGATGTTTCTATACAGGACTCTAAGATGAGTTTAAAGTAGCAAGTGTGAGCAGTTGGCAAATTTAGGGAGTTTGATGGCCTAGATCTGGACTGATTCCAAAGAACTTACCTATTACCGTGTTTATGGTTGCTCCGTAATGCAGGAGCCCACACCAAGCTGCCAGCATTTTTTTGCAGTTGGGGTGGATATGGTGGGAAGATGACCTGTCTTCTTTGGAACTTGTCTTTCATTACTGTCTTTTATCAGAACCTAGCAGTAGCCATATTGGTTGCATTTTGTAGTTTGCCCTTTTGTCATTTTGGGGCTTTTTATAGAAGTGACTCTCCTTCCAGAAGATAGGCAGTTTATGTGAGTAACGTGAGTAACTAGCTCTCCTTTCAGAGAGCTTTATTCTGGTCAGTTGGGCTAGTGAGAGAAACTAGAAGTCATAAGATGGTGGAGATGGAGAATGGACACCTTTACAAAGTCCGGACAGAATCTTTTCTGATTGATAAAACTCTAGTTTCCAGAAAGAAAAATCTGACATGAGTGTCTCTAGATATGTCACTGCCAGAAACTATTGCATTTTGCCATGAACTTTGTTCTAAATAAATTCTGGGGAGAAAAAGGCTGTAGAATCAATGAAGTGACCTTGTTAAGGAAAAGAAAGGCAGAATAGTATATGAATAATGGAATTATTTATTAAATTAGACTAAACTATTTGGGCATGTCTAGGGATAGAATTAAGACAGTTTCTTTCTTTCTTTTTTTTTCTTTTCCTTTAGTGAAAAGCGAGAAGGCAGAGAGACAGACTCCTGCATGCACCCTGACCACTATCCACCTGGCAAGCCCCCTACCAGGGATGCTCTGCCCATCTTGGGCCTTTTCTCTATTGCTCCATTGCTCAGCAACCGGGCTATTTTAGCTCCTGAGGCTAGGGTATAAGCCATCCTCAGCACCCATGGCCAACCTGCTCCAACCAAGCCATGGCTGCAGGAGGGAAAGACAGAGAGAAGAAGAGAGAGAAGGGAGAGGGGAAGGGGTGGAGAAGAGGATGGTTGCTTCTCCTGTGTGTCCTGACCAGGAATTGAACTCGGGATATCCATACGCTGGGCCAATGCTCTACCACTGAGCCAACCAGCCAAGGCCTCAGATTTATTGTCCCACATGTATAGTTGTGGTTACTCTGTTGTATACCAAGCACTGACAACATTTGGTCTGTGGATCAAATCTGGGCCTACACCTGTATTTGTAAATAAAGTTTTTTGGAAGACAGTTCATTTATGTGTTTTCTATGGCTGCTTTTGCTCTACAATGGCAGAACTGGGAAGGTGTGATACAGAAATTAATGACCTGAAAAACTAAAAAAAATATCGACTATCTAACCTTCCAAGAAACAGTTTGACAGTACCTGCTATACACATTAAGCACATAAGTACTAGAAAATTGTTGCCCAAATCCGCTGTGAGTGGTGAGGGCTCCCATGCCACCAGGAAATATGTGGCTGGCTTGAAAACTGAGCTTAGCAGTGCATTGGAGTCACTTAGTCTAAGCCACCTCTCTGCTGCCAGTAGGAAACCAAGAGCAAGAAAGGTGAAGTGACTTGCTCAATCAAAGTCATGTCACACAACAAATGAGGGACAAAGTCAGAGTAAACCCCAAGGCAGGCCTCTATAATTCCAGCCAATATTGTTTCTAGAAGTTGATAAAGGCTCACATTATGAATGGATAAAGCAATTTCTCCTGTTTGCTATTTGACATGAATCCCTTGCAAATGGGGGCTGCTGCACTGTGGAACGCTATGTTCGATCTAATTCTTTATAACAGAAAGACCTTATGATAATGAGGACTCTGTTTAGTGAGGATCCTTATAGGGACTTTTGGGTCGGCATTATCATCAGTGGTGGCATTCAAATAATTTAACAACTGGTTCTCTGCCCTAATGACCGTTTTAAGTATAAAAAAAGATATACCAAAAGGTAGGTTATTATCATGAATTTAATACTTAAATAAAAAAAGAGGTACACAAAACTAGATTATGTTATAAGAGAGAGTTTTAAAATATAAATAAAAAATATTAAGTAATACCTGACAAAAAATAAGAAAACTGTTATTGAAGATATTTCCAATGACAGCTTGTCAGCCCCTGGTTGTTTGGCACTTTTTCTCTTTACATTATATGTTTGTTTACTGAAATAACAAATGTGAGGGAATTAAAATATAGAATTTCATCAAAGGTATAATGAGTTTTAATGAAATGAATAAATAAGTATCACAAGCATAGTTCTATCAAATTTTTTCCACCTATGAATGAAATGAACATTACTCAGCTGCTCAGAATATGCTGTTTCTCATATGAACATTAAAAAAGAGTAAGAAATGTAAATTTGTGATTTCCACATTGGGCGGCTGGCCAGACACCCACCTTGGAAAGAACCCTGATTTCAAGTGCCATTGTAACAACTGGTTGACTGAACTCAACAAAAAATTAGATATTGGTTCTGTGGAACTGGTGCAAACCAGCTGAATCCCACCACTGATTATCATGAAGTGTTGATGATCTTTCAAAGGGTATCTTTATTACTTCTAAGAATAATTTTGATTTGAAAAATCTATCTTTAGCTTGAAAATATCTATGAGACCAGAAATTTTCAATTCTACCCATGTAATCAGACTCTTGGTCTTTATTAAATTTCTTTCCAGCTATACTTTCTTGATGATAAGTATTGACAATGTAAAGATTTTGATGTTATATAACTTTCTCTGACATGAACATTATTAATAATACTTATTCTGACTCCAACATTGCCATGAAATGGAACAATACTGAATTTTTACGTTGCGTTGTTAGAATATTAAAGTCCTTCACAAAAGTTTGATTTCCTATAGTTTTAATTATCTCTGACTTACATTGTCAAGCAGGAGATAAGCAAAGTAACAGATTCCTTTCAAAGTTTTCTCTCTCCTGATCCAAGCATAACTGAATTATTGACTTTTTATATGTCAGAACATGTAACTCAAACTTGAGTTAACATCTGACATGAGAGAACTAAATAGATTTCTCATTCTTGTTTTTGGTGATTTTGTCTATACTGAGGGTTACACATAAAATAAACACTTCGTCATTAAAATAAGTGTCTAAAGTGTTCATATGAATTATAGTAATTAATTGAAATTTATGCTTAACTGATGTTTGTATTTTTGTTTTGCTGACCCAAGGTTATTGTTTTTAAGGAAATAAAGAAGCATTGGGGATATATTAATGTAATTATAAGTAAATGAGGTTTATAGGGTTAGAAAGACAAGCTTTATTTCCTCCATGTTATATGATATATATATGTATGTATGTATATTGTTTAAAGGTTCTATTTCATAGATAAGGAATATGCATTTCTGGAATTCAATAAGTAAAATGACATAGTGTTATAATTCAGGGATTATAAGGAATATGCATTTCTGGAAGTTTAATAAGTAAAATGACATAGTGTTATAATTCACAGATCAAGGTTCTGTGGAAAATTACCCTAAGGGAATCTGACATAAAGTGGGAATTCAGGGTCCCTGTTAGTTTTCAGAGTTTGCCTGAGTTGAGAGCTGATAGGTAAAGGGGAATTAAAAGTGGGTGGGAAAGAGAAAGAGAGAGTGGCCCAGAATAAGGGAGCTGCCTGTTCCAAGGTTTTGTCAAAGAGGTGGAGGGACAAGGGCTTGTTCCCAAAATGAAGCTGATGGGAAGTAGGAGGCTGGTGGGGAAATGAAAGGTCAGACCAGACTGAAGCTGTGTCTTTACTCAAGAAGTACAACCACTGAAGGTTCACTCAGGAAAATAATGCATAATAATTACCAAATAATTATAGCTAAGAACCTCAGAGGCAAATGAAATCATAACCTAAACAAGTGCATGGTGGAATGAACAAAAGCCCATTCCAGTTTGCTCTCCACATAATTTGTACAGAAGGAACTTTGAATTGGTTTTTGTTTATGTAAGGTAGTCATCTACCAGTGGTGGAACTGCACATATAGAGAAGCACCTCTATGTCTTGTTGTAATAGTAGAATTCAAGTTATCAATGCCTCCTCCTTTCCCACAGTGTTCGATTCATCACCAAGTAGACACCAGTTGGAAGAAACTTTCAGTTGTTTTCAACAGAAATCATAATTCTAATTGTTTTATGTATGATTAAATGTTTTCATTTGTGAAAGCTCTCCAAAAAAGTACTGGTAAAGTATTAGACCTTTATTTTTCCCCACTTAAAAATGTCCTATATCTGTATGAAATACAAACACTCTGTACACACATGCACATACATTTACTTACAGCTTGGAGATCATTGCTTCATTTAAGGTCAAAATCTGACAGGTATTTTCAGTTGAAGAAACGTGGAGTTACAATTTGAGATGTGCAGAATCAGTCTTTGTGTTGTAGAAGAAAGCTTATCATAAAAGGTCAATGTTATTAAGTGTGCATCAGTAGATGAATGGATAAAGAAGAAGGAGTAGATGTATGCAATGGAATGTGACTCAGCCATAGAAAAAGAAGGAAATCTTGCCAACTGCAGAGACATGGATGGACCTGGAGGGTATTGTGCTGAGTGAAATAAGTTAGACAGAGAAAAACAGATTTCATGTGATTTCAGTTATATGTGAGAATCTAAAAAACAAAATAAACAATCAAAACAGAAACAGACTCCTAGATACAGAGAACATTTTGACAGTTTCCAGATGGGATGGGGGTTGGAGGGATGGGTGGAAAAAGGGAAGGGATTAAAAAATAAAGTACAAATTGGTAGTTACACAGTAGTCATGAGACTGTAAAGTACAGCATAGGGAATGTAGTCAATAATATTTTAATAACTATGTGAGTGTCAGATGGGTATTCAATTTATTGGGATAATCACTTTGTATGTTATTCAAATGTATAATCATTGAGTTATACACCTGAAATTAATCAACTGTAATTAAAAAATTAAAACATATATTTTTAAAATAGGTCCTTTAAAGTTTACAATAATACTCAATCGCTTTTATTACTAAGTCTTCACCCCAACCTGTAAGATTGAGATGTTAATTAAAAATAGTGATTAGCCTGAACTTGAGGTTAGTTCATATTTAATGAGTAAAAGAATAGAAATTCCAGAAATCAACTGGATTGGATACGGGAGATCTAATGTGTAAGGGCCAATAATTGTGAAGGTGAACACAATGGCAATCTGTGAGGACTTTTGCTTTTACCTTTCAGTCCCTCATGTAACATTTCTCCAGTCTAAACAAATACTAGCTGGAGATAATTTAAGCAGTTGAGTCTTAGATGAGTTTTTCCTTTTAACTGAAACTACTGCTGAAGGATATCCTTTGGAAAAGTTGGTCCAATCCCACTTGACTGTAAATTGTCCAGAGAAATTAGGTAACCACAAAGCTTTCTCCTTTTCTCCCCGCTCCTCGTACCTGAAATTTAAAAGATTGGTTTCAGTTTTTGGAGATTAAAATATAGTTAACAATTTAAAATTCCTAGCAATTTAACATGAGAGAGCATTTCTTACATTCTGTAATAGTTCCTATTGGTTTTAGCCAGAACAATATTTTAGGGGGATTCAGTATAGGTAATGAAACAGAAGGAGAGGCTAACTTGCCCGATAAACCTATAATCTCTACATCAGTGAGCAACTTTATTTAGTAGTCTAGAAGCAAAATAAATAGAATTGGATTAACTTGCTTAGTTATAAAAGTTAGTTATGTGTATTAGTGTTTAATTCTTTGTACCAGAAAGGTGATGCTACCCTTCCCCTTCCATTGAAGCACAATCAGGTTCCTAACCTAATAAATGAATGCTTCATGTTAGAAAAAAGTCATCTTAAGGCTTTAGAAATTCTTTCTTTCTTATACTTGGCTCCAAGTGTCTAATTTTGGCGATTACAAATTACAAGAAGTGACATGATATTGGGACCAAAAATGTATGTATGAATGAATATTTGCCTATGAATTTGATTGCTTGATTTTTAACCTGAAAAGTTCATTACCTAAGGGATACTATGCTGCTCAAAACTACTTATCCACCATGGTCTACTTAACAATAGTACCAAAGAAAGGTTTCATAATAATTAGACTCTGAGAATTGTCCAACTGTAAACATTTACAATTAACCATTAGACATTGATTTTTTGTTCTATTTTTATTAGTTGAGTTGAAGTATTATTTACATAAAAATTTTACCAACTTAAGTAAATTTTGAAAATCCAAAAACACCATAATAAAGATAGAGAACTTCTCCCCAAATTTCTTTGTGTTATACTTTCTTCAAATTCCACCTCCCCCTGCTATCTCCAAACACCAGCAGCCACAAGTTTGCTATTCATTGCTAAATTTTGCTTTCTCCATAAATGGAATCAAACAGTATATAATCTTTGTGTCTGGCTTATATTTAGTTTAATGCTTTGGGTATTTACCATGTTATTGTAAGTATCAGAGGATTGTTTCTTTTGTTTGTTTGTTTGTTTTAGTATTTTTGTGACAGACAGAAAGATACTGAGAGAGGGACAGATAGGGACAGACAGACAGGAAGGGAGAAAGATGAGAAGCATCAATTCTTTGTTGTGGCTCCTTAGCTGTTCATTGATTTCTTTCTCATATGTGCCTTGACCAGGGGGGCTACAGCAGAGTGAGTGACCCCTTGCTCAAGCCAGTGACCCTGGGCTCAAGCCAGCTACCTTGGGCTTCAAACCAGCGACTTTTGGGCTCAAGCCAGTGACCATGAGGTCATATCTATGATCCCATTCTCAAGCCAGTGACCCTTTGCTCAAGCTGGTGAGCCTGTGCTCAAGCCAGATGAGCCCATGCTCAAGCTGGCAACCAGGGGGTTTAGAACCTGGGTCCTCTGTGCTGCGTCCCAGTCTGACACCCTATGCACTGCACCACTGCCTGGTCAGGCAGAAGATTGTTTCTTTGTATCGCTGAAAATTATTACATTGTTTTGATACAACAGCTTCTATATTCCCTAGTTGATGGGCATTTGGTTTCCTTCTAGCTTGGGGCTATTAAAAATAAAGCTATAGGTTCTGGCCAGTTAGCTCACTCAGTTGAAGTGTCATCCTGAAACACCAAGGTTGCAGGTTGTATCTTGGGTCAGGATGCATATGGGAAGCAACCAAAGAATGCATAACTAGGTGAAAGAACACATGAATGCTTCTGTCTCTCTCCCTCTCTCTGTCTCTCTAAAATCAATCATCAATAATTAAATTAAATTAAAAAAGAATAAAGCTGTTAGAAACACTTTTGAATAAGTGTTTGAGTGGACATATGTCTTAATTTCCCTTGGGCATTTTACTATTATCTCTTTCTTTTTTTGGTTTTTGCTGTTCTGATTTAATTCTTTTATTTTCAGAGTACATACTTTGTATGCCTTCAATCATTTTAAATATACATCATTTTGCCTTAAACATCCAACTACCATTTGAAGAAGTTTAAATGATGAAAACAAATCTTTCATATTTTCTCTCACATCTCCCACCTCTAGTGCTCTTGATTTCTCATTTCCACTTGGTATCATTTCCCTCACCTGGAGGACCATCCCACGGTTACTGAAGTTCAGGCCTGGGGAATGAAATCTCTCAAATTTGTTTGTCTTGTTTCACCATTAGTTTTAAAAAATATTTTTGCTGGGTGGGAAATCTCGGCATCCCCTACCACTATTTGTGAGTTTTAAAGATTTCACTCAATAGCAGTTTGATTTTCAGTGCTTCTGAAGAGAAGTCTACTGTCGTTCTTATTTTTGTTTTTCTGTATGTAATGAACTTTGTTATTTCCTAAGGCTGCTTTAAAAATGTTTTTATCAATAGTTTTCAGGAATTTGCTGATTCTTTTTGTTTAGGTTCTTTTTCCTTTAGGTTTATTCTGCTGGCATTCATTGATGTTTCTTAGATCTCTATTTTATACTTTTATTCAAAATTTAAAGTAGTTTGATCATTTTCTTTTGGGTTTTTTTTCTGGGCACCTTCTTCCATCTCTACTTATGAGACTGATTACCAACATGTTAGACTGCTTGATATTTTCCCACTGCTCACTGATACTCTTGTTAATTTTTTCAAACCCTTTTTTCTCTTACTATTTAATTTTAGATCATTTCTATTACTACATGTTCATTTTTACCTATTCTTTTATATGCTTTAATTTTTCCATCCAGTGTATTTTTCTTTTTTTCTGTTTTTTTTTTTTTGTTGTTGTTGTTCTTTAATTTTAGTGATTTATTTATTTATTTATTTATTTATTATTTTTCTAAAGTGAGAAGCAGGGAGGCAGAGAGACAGACTCCCACATGTGCCCAACCAAGATCCACCCAACATGACCACCCAGGGAGTGATACTCTTCTCATCTGGATCATTGCTCCATTGTAACTGGAGCCATTCTAGCACCTGAGGCAGAGGCTATGGAGCCATCCTCAGCACCCAGGCCAACTTTTGCTCCGATGGAGACTTGGCTGCTGGAGGGGAAGAGAGACAGAGAGAAAGAGAGGGGGAAGGGTGGAGAAGCAAATGGGCACTTCTGTGTGCCCTGGCCGGGAATTGAACCCACACGCCAGGCTAACACTCTACCACTGAGCCAACCAGCCAGGGCTGTTTTAATTTTATTTAGAAAATTAAATTTAACAGGGTAACATTGATCAATAAGAGTATCTAAGTTTCAGGTAAACATTTCTATAGTATTTGAACTGTTGATCATGTTGTATGCCCATCACCCAAAGTCAAATCATTTTTCATCACTGTATCTTTGTCTTTTTTTACTCCCTTCCTCCCACCCCTCCCCCACATCTCTCTTCCCCTGGTAACCACTTCACTTTTATTTATGTCCATGAGTCTCAGTTTTATATTCCACTATATATGAAATTATATAGTTCTTAGGTTTTTTTTATTATTTCACTGAGTATAATGTTCTCAAGGCCTATCTATGTTGTCGTAAATGGCAATATGTCATCATTTCTCATGGCTGAGTAGTAGTCCATTGTATATATTTATCACATCTTCTTTGTCCAGTCCTCTAGCAAGAGACACTTTGGTTGCTTCCATGTCTTAGGCACTATGAATAATGTTGTGATGAACAAGAGGTGTGTGTGTCTTTCTGTGCCAATGTTCCAATGTTTTCAAGTTTTGGGAGTAGATACTCATTAGAGGGATTGTAGGGGTACTTTTCATTTTAGGTGTTCTAGTTTTTAATCTATAGAAATCCTATTGGGATATGTTTTATTTTACTCTGTTTTTTATATCTCATGTGCATGCTTTCTTCTATCTTTTTGAATATAAAGAGACTATAATAGATACTTCCTTGTCTTTACAGCAGGTCCCTCCCAGTCTGCTAGATCCATCGTTTCTGAGTTTGTTTCTGTTGATGTTTTTCTTTTTAATTTTGGGTGAACTTCCCTTTTTTTTTTTTTTTTAAGATTTTTAGTTTTGTTTGGATGCTGGACATTGTGTATTTATATTGTTGGTTCCTGAAATTGTTGCATTTGTTTCATTTGTGTGGGATTTTGTTCCTGTGTACAGTTAAGTTACTTAGAAGTAGTTTGATTCTTTTGAGGTTTGTTTTAAAGCTTTATTAGGTCAGGTTCTGTGTAGCCTTTAGTCTAGGGCTAATTAAGCAACTTTAATAAAGCAAGTCTTTTCTGCAGATGCTATCCATTGCCTTGTGCAAATGGGAACACAATCAATCCACAGTCATATTATAAGCTTTGGTTAATTTCCCATCTACTTCCTCTCTGTGGCATTTTCCACAGTCTTTGTAATTTCCACACACACATGCACAGATCATTATTTAGCGAAAGACTAAAAAGTACTCTTTTGTAGTTTTAAGTTCTCTGTCTTTGCCTGACCAGGCGGTAGCGTAGTGGATGGAGCGTTGGACTGGGATGCGGAGGGCCCAGGTTCAAGACCCCGGGGTCGCCAGCTTGAGCACGAGTTCATCTGGTTTGAGCAAGGCTCACCAGCTCAAGCCCAAGGTTGCTGGCTCAAGCAAGGAGTCACTCGGTCTGCTGTAGCCCCCCGGTCAAGGCACATATGAGAAATCAATCAATGAACAACTAAGGAACCGCAATGAAGAATTGATGTTTCTCATCTCTCTCTCCCTTTCTGTCTGTCTGTTCCTATCTGTCCCTCTCTCTGATTCTCCCTTTCTCTGCCACAAAAAAAAAAAAAAAAAAAAAAAGTTCTCTGTCTTTGTGTATCTCCCTCGTGTGCCAACTCCTCTCTTTTTTATATTTAAATTTCTGGCCATTTTGGACTCCCTGAAGCCCTTACTCTGACTCTTCAATCCAGGAAGCTCTATTGTTTAGGTTTCTTTCTCTCCCCCACACCCCAATCTCCATGCTATGTCCTAAAATCTTTCTTTTAGGCAAGGAGCTCAGTGATTGTAGAGATCATTTAATTTGTTTTCCATTTCTCTGAGATACTATCCTTTTCCTGCCTGTTATTCAGTATTTTAAATATATATATTTATACAAAACAACACACACACAAATGTATTATATACTTACATGTACATATTCATATATATTCATATAAATTATAAATTTTAGTTTCTGTTGTTTAAAGTGGGTATATAAAAAAAGCTCTTGTCTCTGTTACCCCTCATGACCCCAAAGTGGAAGTTCATTTATTAGTTTTGTTATCAAACTTTTTTCCCCCTTTTTCTGTTTTTTGTTTGTGTATTTGTTTTTGCTTGGACCGAATACAAATCTTCTATAGTCTTTGAATAATGTTTTATCTCATTCACTGAGGTTCTAGTTATGGTAATATACTAAACAATTCATTGGCAGTTTTTTCCTTTTTTCCTTTTTCTTTTTTTCTTCTTTTCAGGTGGGGAGAATTATTTCTTGTCATTAGCTATTTCTCAAAACTGCTTGTAATACCAATAGCGTACCCTTAGCTTGCTGAACAAGCTGAGTGCCTCTTTATTTAAATAATTTCTTTTATAGGTAGAGGGCCATTTTGTTGAATTTATGCTAGTAGTCATCTGTTTTATGCATCAAAATTAGCTTAAATGTATATGTTTTATATTTACATATACTTGTGGTCCTCTCATTGTCAATCAGGAGAATCATTATACTTTGGTAGATCAAGCTCCACTGCTACTCATCTTGGAATAAGTATGTGCAGTTGGCCAAGTGAGGAGCAGCTCAGGAGTAGATCAACTTTTGAAGTTACTCTGGAAGGAGGCTGCTTATCTCTCTAAAAGCTGTTTACCACCCTAATCCAATCATTATGGGATGTCCAAAGAAAACTGTGTGTGCCTCACACTACCTATATATATTTTAGGCATACCATCCAGATTTGCTTAAAATCTTGCATCTATTTTCAAATAGTGGGATAACAAAGAGACAAAAATCTTGTTCCTCCTAAAATTAGTATATTTCATCATGATCATTAAATTGAATTTGAATTGTTACATTACATATCATATAGTATTTAATTTTACTGTAGACCACAAGGATGTCTTTATTAGTTATAAGGTTTGAAAATGTCATTTTCTTTTTTTCTATCTGATTTAATTTTCTAAATCCTTCAGCAGTACAATTAAACATTAATTTGGACTTTGTAGGGGAAGTCTGTATAAATGCAGTATGAATTAATGAAAATATTAAAGGAAATTCAATTACACTCAAGACCATGTGGTGTGAAAAGATAGGCCGACAAAGTGAGTGTTGTCTATGATAGATCCCTCGGAAACTTAGTTGAATTAGTAGATTGGAATGATTTTCAATTAACATATGGGTTGTTTCTATGCAAATAAAAGCTTCTCGAGTGCTCTAGGGAACGTTTGAAAAGTTAATTTAATTACAATAGTTGCAAGTATTACCTCAAATCTGTTTACTCCTGTATTTATGCATATCTTTTATTTTATAGATAAAACTTCATTTAAAGTAACCTATTCTAAATTAGTATAGTACAAAATAACACAGGGGTTATCTCTATGTGGTAGAGATATGGGTGATTTAAATTTCCTTCTTTACATGTTATTTTACTATTTTTCTACATTTAATAACCTTTCTCTGAACAATTAATTCTCATCCATACTGCAGATAAAAATGTTCAAGAGCTTCCTTTCTAACAAAAACATATTTTTTTCATAATTGAATTGTGGCAAGTCATGGCATTTTGCAAAGAAAAAATACTGTGATATTTGTAGAGAATGTATGACCTACAGCTTATCAGCTTTAGAATACTGGAATGTTTGAGTTAGATAAACTGATCTCTAAAATCCTTTCTGATTTGAATTTTCTTGTTGGAGGAATTGAAGCTCAAAAAGGTTTACAGACAGACAGCCTAGTTTGTAGTTTTTAATACTTCACAATGCCATTATTTAGTATCTTGACATATGTTAGGATGACCTCTGTTTCCATTGCACATACTATCTCTATTGCTTATTTCTTTTTAGTCAATTGACTTGCTCAGGTGAATAAATGATACATAGTTGATTCATCAACTATCTAGATAGGATATGTGTTATATAATATGTGACTTTTAGTTCCTGGACATTCCTTTAGTATTTGGTCAGTTACCCCTCTGTGACCTAATTAAATTTCCTAGGGACATTGTGATAGTTTCATTTGAATTAGAGTGAATCACTCAGATCTTATGACACATTCTACATTTTGTAAGTGTAAATGACCTTTTATTGAAATCTAGAAGCTAAGATTCTGGGCCTTAGTGAGATCGTTGATTATCTCAAATTTTTATTTTTCTTTAGGCTAAATTTTCTATTTACAGATTTATGTTCTTTGTGATTTACAATTGGAAGTGTTTAATACAAATATTACATTCAAGTTCCTTCTGTGTTACTTGGTTAATTTAGATTATCACATTAATTAGTATATAATGTTTAGGTTGGAAAGAGTTCAATTTTGTTTCACTGAATGTTTTGTTTTTCATATCTTTATGCTTCTAGGTACTGATGGCAATGGAATTTTGATTGTTGGCATTGTTGTTATTTATTTGTTTAGAGTTTATCTTTATTTATTGATGTTTTAGTACTACATATTTTCCACAGGGCAGGATGAATCCATATAAAACTGAGAGACTGAGGTTAATTTTTGAATGTTTCAAAGCAAAAGTTTTCGTATCAATGAACTAGTTTTGAAGAGTCAGGTTATCCTTCCCTTTTTACACACTCCCTCCTTCTCCTTCATTCCCCACCATTGTTTCACTCACAGATGATTATAACTGGAAAGCTCTTTAGGAACATTTCTATTCAAAAGGACATCTCCAAAGATTAAGAGATTTGTCTATATTAGTTCTGTTGATCATTACTAGTACTTAATCTTCCCCCAGAAGACTACTAGAGTTCTTATTCTTGAAAGGTAACTTAAATCTTCTTAAAATAGTTTCTTTTTCATTCTTAAAAGGGGTAGAGTAGATATGTATTTGGAGAAATTCCACTACAGTTTCCTTCCTGTACCCTGTAACATTTTGAGGGGAGGAAGGGGAGACGAAAGGGAAGCTTCTAAGAAGGTGAACCAACCTTAGGGGTTCCTTTCTGCTTGAACTTTATTTCTGTCATTTAGAGTTAATGTCTTTAAACAAGTGGCAAAGGCCTTGGGTTTATAATTACAAGTATCTCCTTCAGTGTATCTAGCCCATAAAACAATGGCAGAAATAGAGTAGCATATATCAAGATTCAAGATCCCTCTGCTGTGGCTGGGTATGAAGCCAGTAGAAGTGCCTGTCTATTAGGGCTCTAACTTTACAGCTGCCACCAACACCACCACAGCATCCTTATCTTTAGGTGAGGCTCTAGGACCAGTTGTCAACTGAGTGAGAGTGGGAAGGATACATCATGGCAGGGACAAGATGAGAGACGTGACCTTCTCTACTGTCCCTTTCTCTCTTAATTGACTGGGGTTCAGAGAAATCTGTGGCCGAGGAGTCACCAATCTACAAAGTAGAATTATTTTGGAGAAGAGAGCTGCCCATGAATTAGCAACATCCTTAATGAACTGTTATAAGAATGAGAAATAAGCCTTTGTGAGTTAAGCCACTCCAATTTTGGTGTTTATTTGATACAGACTGTAATATTACAGTATCTCAAATGGCTTTTTGGATTAATCATGTCAAATAAAAATAATGTGCTTATTTCTTTTACTGCCTCCATATGTTTCCCTGTGTCTGTAAATGAAGAAGTAGCCTTATTTTTACTGTGAAAAGTAGGGGGCAAAATGGTATGCGGAATGATAAAGATGGTGTCTTTGAAGTATATGTTTATCTTTATAAGGCATATCATTGTTAATCTTTCAAGTAAGTTTCCCATTTCACAGAAGATGTATCATCCTCTTTCACAGTGCCTACTTTCACACTGGGTGACTGATTTATAGAATGCATTGACATCAGATCTATTAGTCTTCTCTCAAGCTATTCCTGTGAATGAGGTATAATGCCCTTTAAGATTTATTTAGAATTTATTGTCATGTTAGTACAAGCATTTTGTGATGCACTTCTATAAAAATATTAAGATTTCTATGTGGAGCAAACTTCTGAAAATCACATCCCTCATGTTAGGATTTAGGATATTTAAGAAAAATCTTATAATGCTGTGCATGAAAATTCAACATAATATGGATGCATTCCTCTTATATTGTTTGACTTGTTTTTAGGTACTTGCAGCATGACTGTTGGTTATAAAATATGGTATAATACTAATGGTAACAATAATAACCAGCATTTTTTGAGCCATTACTATGTTAGATACTATCCAAGTTCATAACATTACATTTTTAACTTATTTAATCCTCATAAAAGATATATGAAGTTGGTTCCTAATGTTACTATCATTACCCTAATTTACATACAAATAAAAGAAGGAAAGAGACATCAGGTAACCTGCCTAAGTTTCCACAGATAGTAAATCTGGTATGTGGGGGGTTGTGATAGGAAAGAATAAAAGTTTTATTTCTTGGTCTTCCTTTTTTGGAAAGACTAGACAAACACATAAAATAAATACCTCAACAGGAAAATTATAAAGCATAGATTATATAAGAAAGGGTGATACATTTGATCTGGTGCTAGTTGGCATAAGCAAGGCCTGCCAGAGAAAGAGAGGAACAGAGGCAACCATACTGAGCAGTTGGCACAAATATCCTCATTTAGTACCCCCTCCCCAAGACAAAAACACCCGACAAAATAGTGTTTATCATTGAGTTTCAAAGCAAAGCAGCAGAAACTCAGGGAAGTTGGATAACTTTATTGTCAAACTAAGAGTTTAGTGTAAGAGCTGAGATTTTAACTTGTCTTTTTGTGAATATGGAAGATCAGATATCACCTATTATCTTCTATTCAGCATGCTAAAAGTTTCTTTCAGGAAGAAAAATGGTGTGGGAACACTTACAGAAGAAGTAAGTGGGAAGAATCAAGAATTTGAATTTTTCTGAATACAAGGATTTTAGAAGATGAGGGAGGAAAGGCATGGGAATCGTGAGATGGGTCCTTGATGAACAGGAGAAAGCATTGTATTGAGAAGTTTGCATTTGTTAGTGAACTTGAAGGAGATACTGTGCCATTTTAGGCAGAGAGTAGCGTGAGAATTGAAGTTTAGAACAACTATCTACAAATGAAGAGTCAAGAAAAAAGGGCGAGTTTAGTTTTAAGAAGAGGATCAAAATAACTAAGAAATATAATACTATATGTACAACATTAAGCTAAATTTTAGAATAAATACAAAGAAATATAAGATGTAGTTTCTGTAACTCAGTACCTTTTATTGTGTCAATCAATCCAATGTACTTGCATTTTGAAGAAATGTGACCCAGATAATGGGTCAACCAATGGCATAATTAGATAAGAATTCCAAGTAAAAAGTTGACTTATAGCATACTGTCTCATACTGTCTTCTTGCATCTAAATTCAATTAAATAGCTATGCGAAAACTGAGACAATCTATATTAGATTACTGCCATCACAATTTTGTAAATTTGAATACTTTCACAAAGTATTTATTTTATCCTAGAAGAAGAACTCCTCGAGAGAAATAGCTTATGCACAGCAATGTCCCTAGAAGAGCTGTACTGAAACTTATAATTGAAAGAAGTAATGATGGTCCAAGAGACCATCTGATTCCTACTGGTTTGTTGGTGAGCCATGATCAATGTCTGAAAGCCACACTGAAAGAAGTGCACTTGGAAGAATTTGTCTCCTGCTCCCTTGTCACGAAGTAGCACAAACAAAATGTCACCCTCAGCTGACTGCCATTTTGTCCACTCTGGCCTGTCTTAAACATAGTTCCTGATGCATGATCTTGCAGCCTAGCCCTCTCTAATTGAGATTAATTGGTCCAGAGAGTAACATAGCACTAATTCAAGGGCACTGAAAACCTAATTAAGGTTTGATACACAATGCTCACTGAATCAGAGACCATCTTAATTTATTGATCCCTTCATAGCGATTATTTTTTCTTCTGTCAAGAATTTGAACTCAGAGACTGTTTCTCCATACTGGTGAATATTGAGTTGATGGCATGTCATACCATAGGCCTAATGAGTATGCAGGGGAAGCTGACAGTCAAAGAAAGTATGGGCTGAGCATGCAGAAAGAGCCGGAACAAAGCGCTAGCTACACCTCAGAGGTAGGAGAGTCCTCAATTCCTGACTATGAATTCAGTAAGACTCAATATACCTTAAAATAATTCATTCTTATGGGAAATAATTTGGATAGATTTATGATCCTTGTAACCAAAAGTATCTTGGCTAAAATACATCAACTGAAAAAAGAAATTAGGTGAAACTCCCTGCTGGGACAGCCCCCTAGACTGTTCCCTAGGCATTTAAATGCTGGATTACTTGCAAAGTGGCACAAGATTAAATAAAAATTATCTTTTCTTCCCTCCATCTAGGACTGCAATTTTTGAATAAAAACCTTTATAACAGAAGCTCTATATATTAGTTAAGACATCACAGCTGTTAAAATAGATGAATCTGGAAGTCTCTATGACTTAACACAATGAAAGTTGTTTCTAATTCATGTAGAGTAAAAAGTGGTGCGTGTTTAGGGTGGGACCTCTGTTCCATCAGTCACTCAGGATTTAAGCTGATAGAAGATCTATGCTGATTCCCAAGAATGTGCTGATTGTGGGCAGGCAGCCAGGAGACAAGGAGGAGAGAGAAGTGGGAGACTAAAAAGAAGCTTCCATGAATCAAGTCTGGAAAGATTATATATTACTCTTGTTTAAAGTCTATTGGCCATAATTTAGGCATAACTTCACCGCTGATTGTAAATAAGGCTCAGAAATGGAGTCTAGCTGTGTGCCTACAAGGACAGGAAAAGGAATTTGGTGAACAGCCCAGTCAGTTTGTGCCATCATCTCTCAACCTCAAGTATTACACAACCTTAAAATACCTCTTCTGTTAAACTAAAATCAATAATATGTTATGATTTAGAATAAAGAAGCAACTAAACTCACATCCCAGCCAATTCAGTAAACTATATGATGCTGTTATTACAAGAAATAGGAGAACACTTTAGATATTTTTATTTATTTTTAATTTTTATGAAATATATTGGAGTGACATTGGTGAATAAAACTGTATAAATTTCAGGTGCACAATTCTATAATAAGTCATCTATATATTGTGTGTTTTCATCAGCCCAGGTCAAGCCTTTTTCCATCACCATTTATCCCCACTTTGTCCTCTTCTACCTCCCCACCTCACCCTTTTTCCTCTATTAACCACCACACTGTTTTTTCCGTGTCTATGAGGTATTTTTTTTAATCACTTCACCTTTCAACACAGTCCCACACAACCTTTCCCTTCAAACAGCCATCACTCTGTTTTCTGTATCTATGAGTCTGTTCCAATTTTGTATGTTTATTTTGTTTATTAGATTTCACATATAAGTGAAACCATATGGCATTTGTCTTTCTCTGACTGGTTTATTTCACTTAGCATGATACTCTCCAGGCCTATCCATGCTGTTGCAAAATGTAACATTTCCCTCTTTTTTTTTTTTAACGATTAAATTGTATTTCCATGGTAAATGTACCACAGATTTTTATCTACTCATCTGCTAATAGGCAGTGTGCTGCTTCCAAATCTAGGCTGTTGTAAATAACACTGTAATAAACATAGGGGAGCATATATTCTTTCAAATCAGTGTTTCGGGTATCTTCAGGTATATTCTCATAATGGAATCACAGATTCATGAGGCAGTTCCATGTTTAATTTTTTGAGGAAACTTCATACTGCTTTCCTCAGTTGCTGCATCAATCTGCATTTCCACCAACAGTGCATGAGGGCTCCTTCTTCTCTGCATACTTGCCAACATTTGTTTGTTGACTTATAGATGATAGCCATTCTGACAGGTGTGAGGTGATATGATTTGCATGTCTCTGATTATTAGTGATGTTGAGGATCTTTCACATCTCTATTCACTCAACCATCTGGATATCCTCTTTGAAGAAGTGTGTAATTCAGGTATTTTGCCCATTTTTTCATTGGAATGTTATTTTCATGTGTGTTGAATTATATATATATATATATTTTAAATAAATCTTGGATTTTAACTCCTTTTCAGATGTGTCACTAGCAGATATGTTCTCCCATTCAGTGAGGTATCTTTTTATTTTGTTGATGGTTTTCTCTGCTATACAAAAACTTTTTAGTTTAATAGTTCCTTTTGTTTATTTTTTCTTTTCTTTATTCTTTGTTCTTTTTTATTTCCAGGGGAAGGTGGGAATTAAATATGAAGGGGAAAATAGAGAACATCCATCATGACCTATTTAGCCACTTGAGTAAAAAGTTTGTTTTTTTTTACAATAGCTGTATATTTTGAGAAAGTTCTCATGGACCCTCCTGGGACCATATATCCTCACATGATGGTAAGAAAAATTCTGTGTTCTGGTTAAATTATTCTGTCAGTGTGAGTTTTTGCTGAGCATAATTAACAATCTGGCTAAGAGCTCATAGATGAGGGAGAAGTGTTCAAACAAAACATGTTTCTGGATCCAAGAAGCTAACAAAGTGTGAGAACAAAATGGTGGAGCTTTTAGGCATAGATTTTCCCCTACAGGTGACTGTATGCAGTAGATTCCAAGTACTTCGCTCTCATATCAATCAAATGATTCACTTTTCTACAGAGAATGTAGAAGAATACTTACTGAGTGAGCGTGAAACAGCTTTAACCTAGTATTTTTTTTCTTTGGGAAGATGAGCGAAGTATTCTTTAAGGAAATGCATGGTATGTGGAGGAGGAGAATACCTCTTTATATTTCAACAAAGTTTTATATCTGAGAAAGAATAGCTGGTTAATACATGCTATGAAATGGTTAATTATCTGAAAAACAGTTTCCAAAACATATTATATTTACAATTCCCGAGGTAGCTGAGGAAAAAAAAAATAACCTGCTTTAAATTATGTAGTATCCAAACCCATGCTCTAAGTGCCTAAGATTTTTCTCCTTATTGAATAAAGATTTCTATTAATTCCAAATGAACACTAAAAATGAAAATAATTTGCTGTTAATAAATTTATTTTGATTTAATAGTTAATGATACAAAAATGCAGTAGTTTGTAAGTACTATTCCAATACAAGTGCTCAAACTGTTTTGTGTGTGTTTTTTTTTGTTTGTTTGTTTTTTTTTGTTTTTTTTTTTCTGAAGCTGGAAACAGGGAGAGACAGTCAGACAGACTCCCGCATGCGCCCGACCGGGATCCACCCGGCACGCCCACCATGGGGCGACGCTCTGCCCACCAGGGGGCGATGCTCTGCCCATCCTGGGCGTCGCCATGTTGCGACCAGAGCCACTCTAGCGCCTGAGGCAGAGGCCACAGAGCCATCCCCAGCACCCGGGCCATCTTTTGCTCCAATGGAGCCTCGGCTGCGGGAGGGGAAGAGAGAGACAGAGAGGAAAGCGTGGTGGAGGGGTGGAGAAGCAAATGGGCGCTTCTCCTGTGTGCCCTGGCCAGGAATCGAACCCGGGTCCTCCGCTCAAACTGTTTTTTATGTAGGATCTGTTCCTTTGATTTGATGGAAATAGTCACATAACTAAATTTCTTTTAATATCTAAATGAAATGGACATCAAGCTGATTTCTCCCCCTGTCCCTTCTCTTTTCCCATGGGAATTTGTACCCAGAGAGAGTTTTGAATGTCTTAGTATAATCAGTTGCTCATAATTTCTTTTTAGTATTGTGAGAATATAAGGCAAAATGATTGAGGGGTGGAGGAACCAGGAAATATAGGCATGCATGGTTAATGCAAACTTAATGCATCAGATAGAAGTCTAGAACACCTGCCTCATGAATGGTCGGCTAGTTCACCTTCTTTAAAATGACTTTTTCCCTTCTTTAATTTGCTTTTTAAAAATTGTCATTGAAGACTTACTATTTCAAGAGTGCTGAGGGTTTTCCATTTTAGATCCTTTGGTGAGACAGAATGTTCATTTTCCATCAAAGAAAACAGTCACAGTGTATTCTTTAAAAAAATAAAAACCCAAGCCTCCCATTCTGCTGTGAACAAAAGTCACTTAGTGGGTCTCTCTAGAGTTGTATTTAGCAGGGGATAGTGGCTTTCTTCTGTTTGATTCTTACGGAGAGCACTTTATCTCCAAATAGGTTTTTGTTTTTAAAATGATTTCCACTTTGGATTAGAGCATTTTAGTCTTAGTAAGAACCTAAAAAGAGTTGATGGGAATGAAATAGGTGGGATTTTTTAGGCATGGTGAGGATAACTTTTAACCCCTCTCAAAGGAACTTTCAAGACTGAGAGATCTAACTAGTTTCATCTGGAAAAATCTTCCCAGTTTCTGTCTCTGTTATTAAGAAAAAACATACTCCTCACCAGCATCTGTTCTTTCTTGTCTTCTTGCTAATAACCATTTTAACAGGTGTGAGGTAATATCTCATTGTGGTTTTGACTTGCATTTCCCTGACAATTAGTGATGCTCACAATCTTTTTAGGTGTCTGTTGACTATGTTGATATCTTTTTTGAAGAAATGTCTATTTAGTTCTTCTGCCCATTTTTGAATTAAATTGAGTTCTTCTGCCCATTTTTGAATTAAATTGTTTGTTTGTTTGTTTTTGTTATTAAGTTGACTGAGTTGCTTATATATTTTGGATTTTACTCCCTTATTTGATATATGCTTCCTGTAAATTTTCTCCCATTTTATAGATTGTCTTTTTTGTTGTTGTTCTCCCATTGTGTGGGTTGTCTTTTTATTTCTTTTTATATATTTTTATTTATTTTTTAATTTAGACAATTAAATTTAACAGGGTGACATTGGTCAACCAGAGCACATAGATTTAGAGTAAACATCTCCACATCATTTGGACAGTCGATTATTCTGTATACCCATCATCCAAAGTTAAATCATCCTCCATCACTTGATATTTTGTTTCTCTTTAAGCTCCTCCCCCCAACCCCCTTCCTATCCTCTCTTCCTCTCCCCTGGTAACCACTGCTCTTTTATCTATGTCCATGATTCTCAATTTTGTGTCCCATCTATGTATGAAATCATACAGTTCTTAATTTTTTCTGATTTACTTATTTCACTCAGTATAATGTTACCAAGGTCCATCCATATTGTCATAAATGATCCGATGTCATCATTTCTTATGGCTGAGTAGTATTCCATTGTATATATGTACCACATCTTCTTTATCCAATCCTCTATCGAAGGGCATTTCAGCTGTTTCCATGTCTTGGCCACCATGAACAGTGCTGCGGTGAGCATGGGGGTGCATGTGTCTTTATGTACCCATGTTTTCAAGTTTTGGGGTTATATACCCAGTAGAGGGATTTCTGGGTCATATGGTAGTACTATTCTTAATTTTTTGAGGAACCACCGTACTTTCTTCCATAATGGTTGTATTAATTTACATTCCCACCAACAGTGAATGAGGTTCCTTTTTCTCCGCATTCTCTCCAGCACTTGTTATTACCTGTCTTGTTGATAATAGCTAATCTAGCAGGTGTGAGGTGGTATCTCATTTTAGTTTTGATTTGCATTTTTCTAATAGCTATTGAAGATGA